>NC_133809.1:9876914-9946914 GCF_043250625.1 Sebastes fasciatus | reverse complement strand
ACGTAGGAGGAGTGTGATTGGTTCGGGTGATGGTAGAGAATGTCATTTTAAGCCAATCAGAAGCAGAGTAGGGCGGGCTCGTTTATGAACTGCGTGGCAGCAGCAGCAATGGCTAACTCCAGTTTTTTTTTTTTTTTTTAAATTACAGTATACATATTAACAGCAGAAGCATATCGAAAACATAAACAAAGACCTGTGTCAAACATAGAAGGACAACAGAAACGAAACAAAACCAACATAAAATTAAAAAAAACACAATAAAAATAAATAAATAAGTAGATAATAATAATAAAAAAGACCATGCGAGAGTATGACAATAATTTCACTTAAAAACACTAAAGATATTGCATACATTCATTGTTTTCATTGCTTTTTTTGTTTTGTGAGGAAGAAATTGTTGATAGGTATAATTCCATTTCTTTCATAAATGCAAAGAAATTAGGCTTTTTTTGGTAAATTTACACTTGTGAATGTGGAACTTCGCGAGAATTAAAATTAAATTAATAAGAAAAAATGCTGTCTTTGTCACTGTAATCATAGCAGCCAAATATAATATTTCTATAGTACAGTACAAAATCTGCGCACACACACTGTCACATGATATTGATCTCGCCCAGTTATGTTGGCTTTTTTTAAGTTTTCTTTCTTTATTTCTTTATTTCTTTTTCTTTATTTTATTTTTTTTTCTTCTTTCTTTAATTTCTTTTTCTCTCCATTTTTGTATCCATATTTCATTTTATTTTATTTTGTTATGAGGAAAAGGAAGAAAATAATTAATTAATAAATAAATAAAAAACTAAAAAAACTAAAAAACTCCTCAACTGGCCGGGCGTGGGCCATGATGCCTCAGCACCAAATGGGCTCCTCCTCCATCTCCTCCCTCCAATGATTTCCTATGGATAGAAAAGGGCATAAGCTCTGAGCTATCAACCAGGCTCACGAATTTACGAGCAATGGCTGGGTGTGTGGTGTGTTAATCAGGTTTCTTCTGGGAGGATGTGCAGATTTATTACATTCTTGTGAGTCATAGTCAAAACAAACTAAATAGATAAAGAGGATCAATAATAACAAAGTGGAGAGGTGTGTCTGTTTCTTGCCTTTTTCCCAGAAAGACTAAGGGTGCCTGTGAGGGCTTTTCTCAATCGCCATACAGTTCAATACAATAAAAGACTTTTACTGCTATATATTCAGCAGCTTAGTTTATTTAATGGTGCTGGTGTGATGTCCCATGTTTAGGATAGACCAGGGGTCAGCAACCTTTACAATCAAAAGAGCCATTCTAGGGAAAAACTAAAACTAAAAAATCTGTCTGGAGCCGCAAAACATTTGATCATTGTGATGAAGGTAACATAGTTTATAGTCTAAGTATATAGTATATAAGTCTAATGCAGTGAGGGCCCAAGTGCAAATGTACTACGGAGTATTAGGTCCACATTGAGAGGAAAAAACATCTGAGATTTCCAGAATAAAGTCATAATATTACGAGGAAGAAAGTCGTTATATTACGAGAATAAAGTCATAACTTTACGAGAAAAAAAGTCGTAATATTACGAGAATAAAGTCATAACTTAACAAAAAAAAAAATCTTTATATTACGAGAATAAAGTCATAAGTTAACGAGAAAAAAAGTCGTAATATTACGAGAATAAAGTCATAAGTTAATGAGAAAAAAAGTCGTAATATTACGAGAATAAAGTCATAACTTAACAAGAAAAAAAATCGTTATATTACGAGAATAAAGTCATAACTTAACGAGAAAAAAAGTCGTAATATTACGAGAATAAAGTCATAAGTCAACGAGAAAAAAAATCGTTATATTACGAGAATAAAGTCATAAGTTAACGAGAAAAAAAGTCGTAATATTACGAGAATAAAGTCATAACTTAACAAGAAAAAAAGTCGGAATATTACGAGAATAAAGTCATAAGTCAACGACAAAAAAAATCGTTATATTACGAGAATAAAGTCATAAGTTAACGAGAAAAAAGTCGTAATATTACGAGAATAAAGTCATAACTTAACGAGAAAAAAAGTCGTAATATTACGAGAATAAAGTCATAAGTTAATGAGAAAAAAAGTCGTAATATTACGAGAATAAAGTCATAAGTTAATGAGAAAAAAAGTCGTAATATTACGAGAATAAAGTCGTAATATTACGAGAATAAAGTCATAACTTTCCGAGAAAAAAAAGAAAATAGCCTGTAAAATTACTACTTTATAATATTACGACTTTTTTTCTCGTAAACCTATGACTTTATTCTGCCTCTGACTCGCTCGTATGAACCGACAGTACAGACGGGAATACTCTCACCTTCTTCCGTTTTGAAGTGTAAAGTTGTTTGTAAGTAAACTACGCTTAAATGAAGCCGGTCCCGGGGTGTCTTGTTAACCGTTTTAACCGGTGTTTCCCAGTCCTTTTCGTCTAAAATTGCTGGGTAGTGACTAACCCCTGTTCGTCCAACTCTTTAATACATCCACGACAACTGATTATCCTCCCTTTTTCGACGCGGACCAATCAGCGAAGGCCTGACCCGCCCTACTCTGCCTCTGATTGGCCATCACTCACTGCCTGCGTTGGTTTGATTGGTTGAGATTTAGGTAGGAGGAGTCTGATTGGTTCGGGTGACGGTAGAAGAATGTCATGCTAAGCCAATCAGAAGCAGAGCCCTACCCTGCTCTTATAGATTTGCTTAGCATGACATTCTTCTACCGTCACCCGTTCCTATTTTTAATTACATTTCCTGTTCCTATTTTTAATTACATTTGGATCAAATTAGCTGTAGCTATTTATTTTGCACTAATAAGAAGGGTAACAACCAATAATTTTATAATTTTATCATCCAAGGACATACTGTAGATTATCCACTCCTCTTTAAAAACAATATAATTTGTACAACATCAGTGCTTCCATAGCTTTTCAGTGCCTATTTATTGCGGAAATAACCTTGGACACCCATGTTGATATCAACCGCGTGGACCTCAATGACACACTGATTTATTAAATGTGCTTTTCTAGGATGACACCATATGTTCCCTGACTTTTACTAAATGAAAAACAGAGAAGATTACCTCCCCAGTATGCTTTTAGACATATTGCCTGAAGGTGTCATCCACCTGGAGCCTGAACTCCTCTGCACCATCAGGTGACACTAACCAGATAACTGAACTGACAGCGTGGAGGATGACCTCTTCATTCCTCAGAGCACAGACAATTTAGACCTTTGACCCCTTAACATGCGTAGAATGCAATAGAAGATATAGAGATAGGCATGGGGCAAGTTGGTGCAAAGAAACAACATCACTCACCCATCAACTGAAAGGAAAATGTCACAACTGCTCATTGTGACCTTAGTATTTCTGCTGACAGATGCAAAAGGAGCTGCATTTCATCAGGCATCTATCAGTTCAGCAGATTAGATTATAGCTGTTGTTTTAGGGCTGCAACTAACATTTTAATTTTCTATTAGGCTTTTGAGTTTTCTCAGCTGTTTTTGTACATCACACTTTACTTTAGCACAAAATGGCATCTTAAAATTGACTCCCCTCAAAACCCTAAACTTATATAAAAGTGTAGGTAGTGTAAAATAATGATTTAGTGATTCAATTTGGGTTCAACTATCTTGAATGTCAGAATTGGAAACTTTGGAAAAAAAAAAAAAAATCTGTCTGGAGCCGCAAAACATTTGAGCATTGTGATGAAGGGGACACAGTTTATAGTCTAAGTATATAGTATACAAGTCTAATGCAGTGAGGGCCAAAGTGCAAATGTATGACAGAGTATTAGGGCCACATTGAGGGAAAAAAAAATCAGAGCTTTCCAGAATAAAGTCATAATAATACGAGAAAAAAGTTGTAATATTACGAGAATAAAGTCATAACTTTACAAAAACAGGTCGTAATATTACAAGAATAAAGTCATAACTTTACGAGAAAAAAGGCATAACTTTACGAGAATAAAGTCGTAATACTATGAGAATAAAGTCAGAACTTTGAGAGAAAAAAAGTCGTAATATTACGAGAATAAAGTCATAACTTTATGAGAAAAAAATTAAATAACACGTAAAATTACTACTTTATAATATTATGACTTTATTCTCATAACACTTTGACTTTTTTTCTCGAAAACTTCTGACTTTATTCTCGAAATCTCAGATATAATTTTTTTTCTCAATGTGGCCCTAATACTATGTCGTACATTAGACCTACAACATTGATAAATAAAAATGAAAATGTAAACGAAAAACAGTTACTCATTTCCATTTTTATAAATCCACAGGGAGCCACTGGAGAGGAGCTAAAGAGCTGCATGTGGCTCCGGAGCCGCAGGTTGCAGACCCCTGCTCTAGTGTAATCAATTATTGAAACCAGTTTTGCATAATCCTCACCATAATTTTCTCAGATTAATTAATTCCCAGAGTAATTTTACATAATTCTGACAATAAAATATGAGATAAGAACATTAACAAACGTTTTACAAAAAGCAAGTTACCTTCTTATATCAACCAGATAAAACATGAGTATATTTTATTCAATGGACTGTTTTTACAGTTTGCACACTGGCAATATTTGCAATATCTGTTTATATCATGTTTATTTTTGTTTATAGCTTATTTTGTATATTGGTATAATTTAAATTTTTTATTTTTTTATTTTATTCTATTAAAGGGACTATTTGTAACTTTGTACGCGCATAAATGTAGCGGGTCGTCACACATGCGCGCTCGCATATGCGCGTTCGCGTGTAGCCGCTGTACCCTCCTCCTCTGCCTGCTCTCCTTCACTCAGACAGCTCAGCTCGCTCCACCTCTAGACGTGAACGCGCGCTCACACTACACACTGCAGAAGAGTTAGTTTAGCTCTGAGAATATCTAGTGAATGCACAGGGGACGTTTGTGCAGAAATAACTGCTGCAGCTCCTCCAGACCAACAGAGGTTTTCCGTGTCTTGTGAAGTGACAGAGCTCTACAGAGATTTACGTAGGCTTCTCGTTACCGACCGGGTGCCGGTGTCTCCTCTGCTCTCTCCGGCTGCGGGCGGAGAGAGCAGAGGAGACTCGCTTCAGAGCTCCGCTGCATCAGCCTGCACTTAGGCAGGAAAAGCCAACACTAGGATCAGATCTAAATCATGTTCATGGAGAGACCTTCGTCTGGTCAGCTAACATTACTGCCAAGCAGCTGAAATATAGAGTGATATTGTGGTTTTAGCTGACTTGTGTCGCCTCACTGTTTTGAGTGATGCTCGTTCAGGTATATTTAGAGCGAGCAAGCGCGAGCCCGACGCTGGCTTTCGTTGATTTCATGGCCACAGGTGTCGCTGTTAAGAAGCATTTCTGAAAGTTACAAATAGTCCCTTTAATCTATTATTTTTGTTATTATACTGGTACTTGCACCAACAAAACCAAAGCAAATTCCTATTCCTCTCTTATCCAGAAATTCCTATTCCTCTCTTATCCAGAAATCTGACCAAGATTGTTGGTGGAACAAATCCATGACAAACCAGGGGTCATTCCAGGACGCAGAGCTGTAGTCTTACACACTTCTCTGCGCTTCCATGAGCAGTTACCCACCCATAGCTTAACCCCAAACCTAACTGAGACTGTGTCTGCCCCACCTAAATTAATTAAATCAAAAGTAAACAGAAGAGGAGTTAAACATAATAATCTAATAAAATCTAACACTAGTACTGCAATAAAGCAACAAAACAGGAGAATTAAATGTGGACTCTTAAATATCAGATCTCTGTCATCTAAAGCTCTACTAGTAAATGATTTAATATCAGATAATCACATTGATTTATTTTGTCTTACCGAAACCTGGCTGTGTCAGGAAGAATATGTCAGCCTAAACGAATCCACTCCCCCGAGTCATATTAATACTCACATTCCTCGAGACACCGGCCGAGGAGGTGGAGTTGCAGCCATCTTCGACTCAAGCCTATTAATAAACCCTAAAACTAAACTAAATTATAACTCATTTGAAAGCCTTGTTCTTAGTCTTTCACACCCAACCTGGAAAGCACTACAGCCAATTTTATTTGTTATAGTGTACCGCGCTCCAGGCCCATATTCTGAATTTCTATCTGAATTCTCAGAGTTTCTATCAAGCTTAGTCCTGAAAACAGATAAAGTCATTATAGTAGGTGATTTTAATATTCATGTGGACGTTGATAATGATAGCCTCAGTACTGCGTTTATCTCTTTATTAGATTCAATTGGTTTCTCGCAGAACGTGCATAAACCCACTCACCGCTTTAACCACACCCTCGACCTTGTTATGTCATATGGCGTTGAAATTGAACATTTAATTGTTTTTCCACAGAACTCTCTTTTATCAGACCATTATTTAATCACTTTTGAATTCTTATTACTAGACTATACACCATTAGATAAAAGTGTGTACACTAGATGTCTATCCGATAGTGTTGTAGCTAAATTTAAGGAAGTGATTCCATCAGCATTAAATTCAATACCATGTCTCAATATAACAGAGGACTCGTATGTTAATTTTAGCCCTACCCAAATTGATCATCTTGTAGATAGTGCTACAGACTCACTGCGAGTCACACTTGATTCTGTTGCCCCTCTAAAAAAGAAGTTAGTAAAACAAAGGAAGTCAGCTCCATGGTATAACCCTCAAACACGCAAACTAAAGCAAGCATCGAGGAAACTGGAAAGGATATGGCGTTCCACCAAACAGGAAGAATCTCATTTAGTCTGGCAAGATAGTCTTAAAACATATAGGAAGGCTCTCTGTGATGCCAGAGCAGCCCATTACTCATCATTAATAGAGAAAAATAAGAACAACCCCAGGTTTCTATTCAGCACTGTAGCCAGGCTGACAGAAAGTCACAGCTCTATTGAGCCATGTATTCCTACAACCCTCAGTAGTAGTGACTTCATGAGTTTCTTTAATGATAAAATCATAACTATTAGAGACAAAATTAATCACCTCCTACCGTCAACTGGTACCAATTTATCCTCAAACTTAGGAACCTTAGAAACAGCTGTACAACCTGATATATATTTAGACTGCTTTTCTCCTATCGATCTCCACAAATTAACCTCACTGATCTCCTCATCTAAATCATCTACCTGTCTCCTAGACCCTATTCCAACTAGACTGCTAAAAGAAGTTTTACCTCTAGTTAGCACCTCTTTACTGGATATGATCAATGTGTCTTTACTAACAGGCTATGTACCACAGTCCTTTAAAGTAGCTGTAATTAAACCTCTTCTTAAAAAGCCCACTCTTGATCCAGAGGTCCTAGCCAACTATAGACCTATATCTAACCTTCCCTTTACCTCCAAAATACTCGAGAAAGTAGTTGCCAGTCAGCTGTGTGACTTTCTACAGAACAATCATTTATTCGAAGATTATCAGTCAGGATTTAGAGTGCACCATAGCACAGAGACAGCACTAATGAAAATTACAAATGACCTTCTAATGGCATCGGACAAAGGACTTGTCTCTGTACTTGTCTTGCTAGATCTCAGTGCTGCTTTCGACACCATTGACCATGACATCCTATTACAAAGACTGGAACATTTAATTGGCATTAAAGGAACTGCACTAAGTTGGTTTAAGTCCTATTTATCAGATCGATCTCAGTTTGTACATGTCAACGATGAGTCCTCCATGTGTGCCAAAGTTAGTCACGGAGTTCCACAGGGTTCTGTACTTGGACCAATTCTATTTACCTTATATATGCTTCCCTTAGGCAATGTTATTAGAAAACACTCCATAAACTTTCATTGTTATGCAGATGATACCCAATTATATCTATCAATCAAGCCAGACGAAACAAACCAGTTAACTAAACTTCAAGCATGCCTTAAGGACATAAAAACCTGGATGACCTGCAATTTCCTGATGTTAAACTCAGACAAAACTGAAGTTATTGTACTTGGCCCTGAGCACCTCCGAAACAAATTATCTAATGATATAGTTACTTTAGATGGCATTGCCCTGGCCTCCAGCACCACCGTAAGGAATCTGGGAGTTGTCTTCGACCAGGATATGTCCTTTAACTCTCACATAAAACAAACCTCACGGACTGCCTTCTTTCATCTACGTAACATTGCGAAGATCAGGCACATCCTGTGTCAAAATGATGCAGAAAAATTAGTCCATGCATTTGTTACCTCTAGACTCGATTACTGCAATTCCTTATTATCAGGCTGCTCCAATAAGTCTCTTAAGACTCTCCAGTTGATCCAGAATGCTGCAGCACGTGTACTGACTAGAACTAGAAAAAGAGATCATATTACGCCTGTATTAGCTTCTCTGCACTGGCTGCCTGTAAAATCCAGAATAGATTTTAAAATCGTCCTCCTCACCTACAAAGCGCTAAACGGTCAGGCCCCATCATATCTTAAAGAGCTCATAGTACCCTACTACCCCACTAGAGCACTGCGCTCACAGAATGCAGGGTTACTTGAGGTTCCTAGAGTCTCCAAAAGTAGAATGGGAGCCAGAGCCTTCAGCTATCAAGCTCCTCTTCTCTGGAACCAGCTCCCAGTTTCAGTCCGGGAGGCAGACACCGTCTCTACATTTAAGAGTAGGCTAAAGACTTTCCTCTTTGATAATGCTTATACTTAAGCTGCTATAGGCATAGACTGCCGGGGGACTTCCTATGACACACTGTCATAAGGAACTTCCTATGACACACTGAGCTCCCCTCTCCTTATGTATATACTCATGTCCCATGTCCATGTTGTTACTAACTTCATTCCTTCCCGGGAGTCCTTGTGCCTCCTTGTCTCGCAGCTAACCGTGGAGCGGGGTCACACCTGGAGTGAGGTCATACCTGGAGCGGGATCACACCGGGAGCGAGGTTATACCTGGAGCATGGGCACACTTGGAGCAGGGTTTCACCTGGATCTTGGTGGTCTCCGGTATTGTGGCTGCATCTGCTGCCGCGTCGGTGCCTGCTTGACACCAACTGCTACCATCCCTAATTAACTACGTCTGTACGAGGGACTACCAATGCTAACGAGGGATTTCAAACACCTAGTGACAATGTGGCAGCCTGGAGAATAACACTTCTCAATCACTGCCAAAGACATCAAGAGCCCCCAGCAAGCATGCTGATGCTGCAGGAACCAACGCACGGGCATCGATCGCAGGGACGTCCCACACCAACACACATGGACATACTGAGGACAGATGCTGGACAGTGCTGGCTTTCCGATAGTTGTATTATCACTCTTTCCATCCACCACTATTGGTTTTGTGTTATCAGCCCTACTTGTATTAGCTATTACAGCTGCTAGACTGCTATTGTGGCTGCTTCTCTCTCTCTCTCTCTCTCTCTCTCTCTCTCTCTCTCTCTCTCTCTCTCTCTCTCTCTCTCTCTCTCTCTCTCTCTCTCTCTCTCTCTCTCTCTCTCTCTCACTCTATCTATCTATCCCCCCAGCCGGTCTCGGCAGATGGCCGCCCGCCCTGCGCCCGGTTCTGCTCCAGGTTTCTTCCCAGTAATCGGGGAGTTTTTCCTGGCCACAGTGCGCTTGGTGGATCCTGTTGGGTCTCTAAACTATGGTGTACGGTCATAGACCTGCTCTATATATAAAGCGTCTTGAGATAACTTCTGTTGTGATTTGACGCTATACAAAAATAAATTGATTTGATTTGATTTGATTTATTGTATACCTCTTACACCTGGCAATAAACACCATTCTGATTCTGATTCTGATTCTGATTCTGATTCTGATTCTGATTCTGATTCTGATTAGACTTCAACTATGTTATATGACGTCACATTCTCTATATCCGTCCCGCCCCTCTGATTGGACGACGTGTGTTGACGTAGCAGCGGGTCCGGAAGATGTCGCTCAGGCCAGTCCTGAAAAACTTCCGCCTTTAACTTGTAAAGAAAACATTTATACTGACACTGCAGAAGAAACTGTATTTGATGAGGATTGGTCACGTCATAGCCAGTACCGACACTTCATCAAGTCAGAATCAGCGCCACACTGATACAGTGGATCACATCAGTGCATTCCCACTAATAACCAAATATAAAAGAACCTCATTAAAATATATTTTACAACCTAAATATTCAATGTCTTACCATATAGATTAAAAAACACCGGCAATATTTGCAATATCTGTTTATATCATGTTTATTTTTGTTTATAGCTTATTTTGTATATTGGTATAATTTAAATTTTTTTATTCTTATTTTATTCTATTAATCTATTATTTTTGTTATTATACTGGTACTTGCACCAACAAAACCAAAGCAAATTCCTATTGTATACCTCTTATACCTGGCAATAAACACGATTCTGATTCTGATTCTGATTCTGATTCTGATTCTGATTCTGATTAGACTTCAACAATGTTACATGACGTCACATTCTCTATATACGTCCCGCCCCTCTGATTGGACGACGTGTGTTGACGTAGCAACGGGTCCGGAAGATGTCGCTCAGGCCAGTCCTGAAAAACTTCCGCCTTTAACTTGTAAAGAAAACATAGCAGCTAAAAGAACAACCGACGGCGTAAACCAACACATTTAAGAAGTCAGACATACAGGTAGATACAAGTGCACATTTGACTCGCACTATACCGACGTACACACACGTCCACGTGCAGTTTGTTGAAGTATAAATGTACTGTAAGTAGCATGTAAGATAGCTAGGCTGCTAACTGCTAGCAGCTCGCTAGCATGGATTTCTTCGGCCATAGGCCTCAAATGTGTGTCTTTACGGCTAGATCGAGACAAATTGGTGACTTTACTTAGTCAATCATCGTTCTGACAATTGATTTTAATAATCAGCTGCTTTAAATAAAACCAGAAACCTCAGTTAACTAGCTACTTTGTTAGCTACGTCTAGTTAGCCTGCTAGTCAGTTTAGCCTGCCATCGAGTCAGACACACAATAATCTCACTATATGTCTTATTGGACTGGTTATGACTGGCACAAGTAGTCAGTAAAGTTAGATAAACACCCAGAAGCTTACTGTTTAGTTAGGGTTAGCTAAAGGCTAAACACTGAGCTGCACTGCCAAACATTTCCCTCTCTCAGTAATGTGTTATTGATGTTTAATTTGGACTTTAAAAAGGTAAAGTAGATATAATAGATAGAAAGGTGGACTTGCTTTTAATGTCTGCTCCTTGTTTCCTTAATATTTACATTATTTAAGTTGCTGTTTGGTCACATTGTAACTTGCTGTCACCAGTCAGGTAACACATTACTGTGCCACTCCAATAATCTTACTATATATCTTATTGGACTGGTCATGAATAGTCAGTAAAGCTAGATAAACACCCAAAAGCTTACTATTTAGTTAAATAAAACTGAGCTGCACTGCCAAACATTTCTCTCTCTCAGTAATGTGTTATTAATTTGGACTTTAAACAATAGATAGAAAGGTGGACTTGCTTGTAATTGCTGCTCCTTGTTTCCTTAATATTTACATTATTTAAGTTGCTGTTTGGTCACATTGGCCTGGCTGTCACCAGTCAGGTAACACATTACTGTGCCACTCCCCTAAAGTTACCTCATCCTGCTGGTTAGTGAAATACCTAGAAGAGTTTATTCTACTTTAGATATACAATATGTTGGTTGATATCAGTATCACTGAATATGTTGGCTGCTAAGTAACAAGAAATTACAGTAGAAAAATGCTATAATGTATTTGAGGTAATACAGATCCAGTGTCATGGTTTGTCCAACAGAGAGTTGTCATGTTTAGAACTGTATAACATCCTGCTCAGTAAATACAGATCCAACTTATTTTTTGTCCCAATATTAGGGATGCACCAAACCAGCTTTTTCGGTCCCTTACTGTTTAATTTGGACTGTAAAAATAGATAGAAAGGTGGACTTGCTTGTAATGGCTGCTCCTTGTTTACTTCATATTGACATTACTACACATTTAAGTTGCTGTTTGGTCACGTTGGCCTTGCTGTCAACAGTCAGGTAACACATTACTGTGCCACTCCCCTAAAACCAACCATCAAGTTACCTCATCCTGCTGGTTAGTGAGATACCTAGTAGAGTTTATTCTACTTTAGATATACAGTGTTGGTTGATATCAGTATCACTGAATATGTTGGCTGCTAAGTAACAAGAAATTACAGTAGAAAAAATGCTATAATGTATTTGAGGTAATACAGATTCAGTGTCATGGTTTGTCCAACAGAGAGTTGTTATGTTTAGAACTGTAGAACATCCTGCTCAGTAAATACAGATCCAACTTTTTTTTTTGTCCCAATATTAGGGATGCACCAAACAGTCTTTTTCAGTCCCGATAGTGATACCTGGGCTTTGGGTATGTACCGATACCGAGTACCGATCCGATACCAATATTTAATTAATGAGCTGTATGCCTCACTGTGTGGAAGTGACTGGGATCATTCTTATATATGTAAGGCAACATCAGGCTTGACTTTAACATTACTTTCCTAACTTTGTAAAACAAAATGTGACCAATAAATACATTGATATAAATGTAATATGTTCTTTATTATTAAAAGAATAAATTGTACACCAGCAACGTGGTAAAAAAAAATTGATCAAAGCGTAAACAGGAATTCAAATTCCAGCGTTTAATGTATATAGCATATAAACATAAAATGGAATTAAATAGATCGGCCCCGTTGTCGCCGATATCCGATGCAGCTATTTGAACAGGTAGCGGCCCGTTATCCGATCCAATATCGGTATCGATGCAGCTTTCCCAAAATGAAAATCTTAATACCTCACTGCGAGGAAGTCATTGGAATCTTTTTTTTGTACTGACACTGCAGAAGAAACTGTATTTGATGAGGATTGGTCACGTCATAGCCAGTACCGAAACTTCATCAAGTCAGGATCAGCGCCACACTGATACAGTGGATCACATCAGTGCATTCCCACTAATAACCAAATATAAAAGAACCTCATTAAAATATATTTTACAACCTAAATACTCAATGTCTTACCATATAGATTAAAAAAAAATCTATTAAGGACATTGTCAAATCAAACTGTTTTCTTTCCATTTCTTTTCTCCAGACTCTTGTCACTCTGGAGCTTGTGTGGTTTTCAGAGTGTGTGAGTGGGTGAGTGTATGTGTGTGTGAGTGTGTGTGAGCTGCAGTTTCCTCCTCACCGTTTCACCAAGAGCTGCTCCTCCCTGGAGGATGACAATGGAGGAGATGAAGAATGAAGCGGAGACAAACTCCATGGTATCCATGACGCTGTACGCCGTGATGTACCCAGTTTTCAACGAGGTAAAACATCTAATGTCACCTTTTATAGTAAATTATATTATTTAATTTTACTTCAAATTAAATGTATTTTTCTGACAACTAAAAGTGCAACTTGACTATAAATGCTGGAACACACACTGTATAATGTTACAGTGGTATTTCTAAATGATCTCCTCAAAGGATAGAAATTTGGTTGCAGAACTGGAAAATCCAAAATGTGATGACAATATCCATAACATTTTCAAAGAAAAAGTTCCAGTCAGATGCTAGTGACACAGCAACATGTTCGTAGGGCTGTGATAATGTGTGTTTTCTCTTTTTCTTCTTCATCAGCTGGAGAGGATCAACCTATCAGCAGCTCAGACGCTCAGAGCAGCCTTCATAAAGGTACGATTATAGCATGGATCAGATGACCTGAGACATAAAGGCACAGGAAAAACACATGAATCTGATGCTCTTAACAATATCCTGCCAAAGATTCAATTCTTCCTCAGGGACACAGGCAGGAATATGTATACACATTGTCTGTGACTGTTGTCCAAACTGTAACCATACAGTTTCAGGATGACGTAACAATAGGGACACTCCATGTGTTACTTGATGCAAATTGAAAGTTTATGAAAATGAATCAAAACAGTGTCACATAGCGCTGCAACAACTGAAGTAAAACAACCCAACAAACAATAGCTGCATTCTTCCTGCGTATTGTTGAAGTCGTCAGTGTTTGCGGTTTAGTTGTACTGCTACGTTCAAGGAAAAAGTACAGTTTATTACATCTGGGGATCTATTTCCATTAGGGATGCACCGATTGCAAAATTATGGGCCGATACAGATATTTAAAATAAAATTGACCGATAGACGATACCGATGTTTTGTTGTTGTTTATTTTGTTGTCATTTATGCCCCTTTTGGTGCCAGGGAAACAAAGACATCTTCATTATAATAACAGTCTTCACTCTTACAGCAACTCACACCTTCATTCATATCTTGAATGAGCACAAATTAAATCGTATACATTTATGAAACAAGCTTTAAAATCTTTTACATGAAAAATCTTCAAAAGCCCCTTTAGCTTGTATACAACTACCTACTCAGTGAGAGGAATTTATTACCTAGCCCAACAAAAAACATTTTGTGAAACATAAATTAAATATATTTAAATCAGCAGCTAACAACACAACATTTAGCTGGCACAAAATGGATGCAGCACAACATAAGAACATCGGCCACTGCCATCGGTGAATGTCATCTTATTTGCCGATAGGCCGATTGCAGTCAACGAGGCGAAAATCGGCTGATATCGATGTTCGGCTGAAAAATTGGTACATTCCAAATTTCCACAGCTCCAGACTCTGATTTATAAAAAAAATAAATAATAATAATTTGTTGAATATATTGAATTAAGACATTTCACTGCACGGTGGTGCAGTGGTTAGCACTGGCGCCTCACAGCTAGAGGGTCGCAGGTTCAAATCCAGCTTGGGGCCCTTCTGTGTGGAGTTTGCATGTTCTCCCCGTGTTAGCGTGGGTTTTCTCCGGGTACTCCGGTTTCCTCCCACAGTCCAAAGACATGCAGGTTAGGTTAATTGTTGACTATAAATTGCCCGTAGGTGTGAATGTGAGTGTGAATGGCTGTCTTTCTCTATGTGTCAGCCCTGTGACTGGCGACCTGTCCAGGGTGTACCCCGCCTTCGCCCAATGTCGGCTGGGATCGGCTCCAGCCCCCTAACGGGATAAGCGGTTGCAGATGGATGGATGGATGGATGGATGGATGGATGGATGGATGGATGGAGGACATTTCACATTAGTCAACATATCAGCAATACGCATCGATGTAAATATGCCGGAATTGGCACAATTGCTAAATTTCAGACACTTACAAAAACATGGCCCAATTAAAACTTTAAAACGAGACAAACATCTGTGAAAGCTTGGTAACGATCAATGTTTAAAATTTTATACTTACTGATGATATTGCAATAATGTAAATGAAAATGATTCTATCTGATATTATAACGTTTTATTCATCAAAGTAAGCTTTTGGTACAATTGGACATTGCTAAAAATGGCTGATTACAGAGAGGGTATGTATGGTGTGGACATTGTCCTTTTTCTTGCAGAGTTAAAGGGGACATATGTGAAGCAGAATGTACATTTCACTGCAACTCAAGTATTCAAGGACATTTGAAATGAATAATGTATGAATGAAGCCCTATATTTTGATTAGTTTTTCAATCTTACCTTTGTTATTAGTAATGTAGAGACTATTAGGTTCAGTCGATATGGTGTTCGTTATGCCCGAGCACATCCATTTACATGATTGATATTCAAATACTCCTCTGCTATCAATATAACATCAGAGGTGCTGCTGTTCATTCTGGTGTTGTGATACCCGATCGTAGTCGTCAGATGAGACTTTCTTAACGCCTTGATCCTCTTTTTTTCCCCCCATCTATACTGTGATTGCACTGGAATACTAAATGCACCGTGGCCAATAGATTACCTCTGTGTGTTCACGGCGTTCACAGATAAAATATTAATGAAGGAGGAGCAGCTTTGTCGTTATCCAAACCAAAGGGAGACGTGATCACCTTACAGCTGTTTTACTATCACATTTGTGGGTCTTTTGTTCACTTGTCTCACTGATTGGTGTCTCTGCTGCTCCCGCTGCTTCCTGGCTGGTGTAACTCAAGGTTGAATTATTCAGGAGGAGAGCTTCTGTGCATTCGTCTGAACTGCTCACAGCGGACGTCTGACATTCAATAAAGTTCTGGCTTTGTTCTCTGCAGCTCGAAGACGAACTGTATCTTATTTTTCCTCATGTACGAGTTGCTTTCTTCTCTTCCTCACCCTGCTTGCCTTATTCTCTTCTGTCAGGCGGAGAGGGAGAACCCTGGCCTGACTCAGGACATCATAATGAAGATCTTGGAGAAGAAGAACGTCCAAATCAACTTCACCGAATCCCTACTGCGCATGGCAGCCGATGATGTGGAAGGTGAGCATGTGAGAGAGAGGTGGAAAATGGTCTTTTGTGACTCTGAGATCTGGGTTTGTAGGTGATGCTTGTTCTGCTCCGTCCTGACTTCACCAGCTTGTTTGTTTTGTGTATCTGTCCCTCTTATATAAATCATTGAGTCTCTGGGAATGTGCTGAAAGCCCTTCTTTTTTTTTATCTGCAGAGTTCATGATTGACCGGCCCGAGCAGGAGTTCCAGGACCTAAACGAGAAGGCCAGAGCTCTGAAACACATCCTCAGCAAAATCCCTGATGAGATCAATGACAGAGTACGCTTCCTACAGACTATCAAGTGAGAGCGAGCGCACACATGTACACACACCACGCTGTTTCTAAACACAAGTGTACACTGTCTTTAGAAAGAAGAAATACAGCAATTTACACATCGCCAAACAAATGACAGTGATTTACAAATAAATGCCGATCTGTCCCATAGGGTGCAGTTCAATTCAAACAACTTTATTAATCCCTCTAGGGGCAATTGGTTTGGAGCAGCTTGTACATAAAAACATAGATAAAACATAGTGACACACAACAACAAAAACAATATATGTAAGCTAAAAAAATATAAAACGGGACCCAAAACGATAACTGATACAAATGAGACTAACTAACAAATAAACTGACTGAATAAGAACAGAAGGATCAGTCTAATAAAGGATAAAAGGATCTGTGATGGTAAAAGGATAAAAGTCCATAAGAAATATAAGATCTAAGGAGCATTCAATAATCTCATTGCAGAGGGGATAAACGATCTAGAATAGCGGTTAGTTTCAGTGCTCAGGCCTTCAATAACTTTAAAGGTCCCATATTGTAAAAAGTAGAGATGTTCTGATACCGATACGAATATTAGAAATGTGTCCAATACTGCCCAAAATTCGGGATCGGTGAGTACGCCAGTTTATGCACCGATCCGATAACATCATTTATTAACTCAGAAAAAAATCAACTTGTTTAACCGGATATCAATTCCTCTTCGCCGCTCCAAAACAGTAGCCTTCACTGTGCTGTTGCCCACTGGCAACTACTGAAGAACAACTGATTGCAGGTAGTTTAGAGAGTGTACCGGTAATGGTAGTGGAGAGTAAAACGGCGATATGTTCAGTATGTAAGGCTTCTGTTTCGAGGGGTGGCACTAGTGTTGCCAATTTCAACACCAGCAATCTTATAAATGGTTTGAAGACGCATCACGTGAAAGAGCACGACGACTTCACCAAGGCAAAGTGGGGGGGGGGAATAGACGAACCGCGGCAGCAAACGTTTGAAACTGCATCCCAACGATGAGATAAATTCCTCAAAGATAGCCCAAAAAGCGACGAAGATATTATATTTATCATGTTGGTATGGGATCGGTACTCGGTATCTGCCAGTTCAGGTGTCGGAATCGGTATTGGGAAGGAAAAAATGGAAATCGGAACATATCTAGTAAAAAGTGAGATCTTCATGTCTTTTTTAAAAAAAAATATAAAGCAGGTTTAAGTTTTACATAAATACTGTGAAAGTATCGAAACACTCAATCCACAAAGAACAAGCCGTCAGGATTTCTGTAATTTTGTGATGTCACAAATCTACAATATGTAGACCATTTCACAGTTGGATCCAAGCTGTTGCCTTGCAACACAATTCAATTTCACTTCCTCTGAAATGTGCTAAAACGGAGCAGATTTCAACAGAGGGTAAATACAAGCATATTCAGGCAGACAGTATGAGGAAAATAAAGTGTTTTTTGAACATTACAGCATGTAAACATGTTCTAGGAGAAACATAAAATACAAGTATGCATCTGAAAATGAGCATGGTATGGGACCTTTAACCTCCATAGATTATGTTGCATTATAAACACAGACATTATTGCTGAGACTGACTGTTAAACCTCTTGGTTGTATTTGTCCTCATTGTGTGTTGCTGTTGGTTTTCCTACAGAGACATAGCCAGCGCCATAAAAGAGCTCCTGGACACAGTCAACAATGTCATTAAGAAATATCAGTACCAGAATCGCAGAGTGAGTAACAAGGACACAAAAACAGATCTGTGTAAGCTTCTCACTTTCCTCTTGTTTCTTTATTATGATATCTGTGTGTTTATTTTATTTTAATTTAAGGCTCTGGAGCACCAGAAAAAGGAGTTTGTGAAATACTCCAAAAGTTTCAGCGACACCCTCAAAACATACTTCAAAGACGGAAAGTAAGTGTGACCATAACGCCCCATATGTGAATGTTAGAAGGAGAGAATGCACGGACACGCAGCTGTTGAATGTTTTTCAATTGGTTTATTAATGCTGACATTTCCAGTCAGTTGATTTGATTACTAATCCAAGTTATTTTTTAACAGAAAGTTAATGTTTGCCTGGCAACCTCACATTGACATTGACACAACCAGAAAGTAACTGCCAATTTGAATTGATCAAACAAATGTGATGATAACAAACTTCACAGTTGCTGGTTTAACTTTGTTTCCTTGTTTCCAGTCTATGTGCTAAGCTAAGCTAAGCTCACCCACTGCTGGTGGCAGCTTTATTTAGCAAACAAACATTAAGAGAGGAGAGTGGCATCAATATTCTCTTCTAACTTTTCTCCATAACAAAGCAAATGTCCCAAACTGTTGAACTATTCCTAAACGTTTTCTGGTTACACATTCTCATACATGAGGATATGCTTAACTGTTAGTGTAGTGTAAAGGTCCTCATGCTTATCTACACTGTATCCTCCTCCATTGTATCAAGAACCACAGAGGGAGAGATTGTCAGCAGTGACTCAGCTGGTCATTTGTTAACTAAATCGTCTGTGTAACTTTGAATATGTGTTTAGTTTCCTCTTTAATAGATTACTATTTGTTTAAATAGCACCAACAACGAGCTCCTCCGGTCAATTTTTTCCTCAAGTTGTGACTTCCTGTTTTCCCAGGGCAATAAACGTCTTCATCAGTGCAAACCGGCTCATCCACCAAACCAACCTCATACTGCAGACCTTCAAAACCGTGGCCTAGCCCCCCCCCCTCAGAGACCACAGAGGTCCCCCGGTGTCCCTGTGGGGGAGCGACTGCTACGATGGTGGAAGCTTGAAGAGCGCCTGACCCATATATGTAAATTAGAAAGAGTTGATTTTAGGGTTGGGGGGTCGATTCCATTGGAGTCGATATTCTAGATTCCAGTTCACGAGACTGAAAAGTGCCATTTTGTTTTTTCAATGAGGATTTTCCAGTCTTGAAACGGAACTGAATGAGCCCAAAAAGTCTTGGTTGATTGATTTTATTTGGACAGTTTTAATTTATAACCCTGGTCTTGTTGGGGAGTAGGTGAGGCGAGGCGTTTATTAAAGACTAATTGCCATTTTTTCTAATATATTCATGTTGATCATTTTACTTTTAGCTTTTCAAATCGTGGCTACACATCTCAGACCGCATTCAGTAGGGGCGCGTCTCCGTCGTTTATACTGGTTTTCTCTTCTCGGCTCCCATTTCGTGTCATTTTTTTTTTTGCCATGGTGTGTACGCGCAGGATCTAGCTGCGGGGAGAGGAGAGGAAGCGGTGTTGGACATTTAAGAGGCAGACTCCCCATTTTTTTTTTGTTTCTCTTTTATTATCAGAAGACAGAAAGCCAAATGACTTCCAGCACAGTGTGCGCCTTACCAAGTCCTGTAACATTCCCTCCTCTCAGTGTAATGAAGTGGAGCCAGTCCCTGCTGTTACGGGGATGTAGAGAGAGAAATGAAAAGTTCTGTATTTAAACTGATATCTGGTTGCAAATGTTCAATAAATAGTTTCCAAATGATGATGCTTTTTTAAATGTGTCCGAGTCCAATATGTGTGGGGTGACACACAGGATATGTTTTATCCAAATTGTAAGGATTTTTTTTTTTTTTTTTTTTTGGGAAAGATCTGATCAAAACAAGCTTTACATGTATAACTTTTTTCAGAGGTTATTAATTTTTTTAATAAAGTAGTATTAATTTTTCAGAAAGTCTGATGCAGAGCTCTGTGACTGGATGTAACTGAAATACATGAGTACTGTTATCTCCAAGGTCACTCGCTTGCCCATGATTTGATGAGCACGCACATCCTCACCAGCAGATGCTTCCTAACTGTACCAGGTCATTTCCTTCATACTGCTCTCGTCAGCTGAAAGATTGCTGTTTAGTTCCTCGGGGCAGTGGGACAATAACATTTCCAGCGTTGCCTGGAAACAAGACAGAAATGCTCCAGAATAGCTTCGTCAAAGGACACCCCCCTTTTCCTCCTGCTGCTGCTGCTGCTGCTGTCTGGTCGTTGGACTGTAAAAACTATTTTTTTCCTTTTGTGAGGAAATGGTGAGTTTAAATAGAGAAAGGAAGTATTTAGATCCTTTACTTAAAGGAACAGTGTGTAACATTTCGGAAGATCTATTAGCAGAAATGGAATATAATATTCATAACTATGTTTTCATTAGTTTATAATCACCTGAAACTGAGAATCGTTGTGTTTCCGTTGGCTTAGAATGAGACCTTCATATCTACATAGGCGTTACCATGGTTTTGCACTCAGCGGGTCACGTTACCACAGTATTGGAAAGGGAGGAGTGAACGGAAGGGTACTTGGGTGGTTGCAATCTGCAACCACACCATAAGATGTCATAGGCACAGTTTGACCTGGAAGTATCTAAGTAGCAGCCATCATAACAGCTGTTCGAATCCTCTAAATGCTAAGGAAAGGTGCTTCAATGCTTCCTGTATTATCTCCTCTAACATAGGATACACTGGTCCATCCTTTATGAAAGGAAAGGAGACAATACCGCCCCATAATTCCTTGCGGCCGCAATTTTAAGTGACGCACCATTCTGCCGTTCATGAAAACAAACGAAATGCTTATCTTGCATATTATTTTAGCCTATAGTGTAAGTGCAGTCAGATTCTCTTAACACCACGGTTGTCTTTTCCTAAGTCCTTATTAATTCTCCTTCACATCTTTCCTTGACCTAATGACGTTTTCCATCGAGGTCAAGGAAAAGTGGTTAGGAAGTGACATTAGGACGTAATTTTTTGACTTTTCAACCACAGCCATTATCCTTACGACACCTCATCATTTCACAATAAAAACCTAAATAAGGATGCAGCAGGCTAGAGGAAGCTCACCAGGAGATCACCTCAAAGTTTACATAGACTACCGTTGGCTGTATTGTCATTTTCAGTAAATATCACAGTATAAAACCTGTGTTTTCTGTTTAAAAAACACAAACGTCGAATGATAGAAAGGACTGCTCACCCATCTTCTAAGTGGTTACGTCTTCGGGCTAATCTTGACCGCACAGCTGTTTACATGGCGTAACAGAAGTGCATATTCAACGGTGTGTGGTCAGAGTGTCTGATGTTATTAGGCTATAAGTAAATAAAATCCCACAAATCGATCTTCTTATGTTGTTGGTTTCTTTTTCTGTCAATATGAAAACACAACAAGGTCGATATGATCCATCATTACAATAAGTTATTAGTTCTGTGCTATTATAAAAAATATATATGCATTTCTAGGGAGTTCAATGAGCCCCCTGAACCAACGCAAACTGCGTTCTAGATGCCACCAAATCCTACAGACTGTAGCTTTAACTAAAACAGTTACTGTTGCAACTGTTACACACTTGTTACGTTATAGTAAAAGTGTCTAAGTAGGCATCTATAACTCCTGCGATAGAAATGATAACATTTGCAACCCTATATGGTCCTCAAGCCATCTGATACAACTCCCATCCTGATCCTGCAAAACTGGTTAACCATAGGCCACCACTTCCTGTAAACATTTCAGACACTAGTACACAGTATTTGCAGTGATGTGACTTTTATCCAGCTTTCACACGGGCTCCTCTATTTCTGCCTGGTGTCAAATGATACAGAAGTGAGAAAACAGTTTCCTCTTTCATTGTTTGATCCAATCTGCACAGTCACTGTTGCGCGGTTGAGTTTAATGGCTCTTTAATGGAAGAAAAAGGAGGCTGAACAGTTGTACGTCACAGGAAAATCACTTATTTGTGTTTGCATAATGCTCCCACTAAGGTTTGAAGTAGAGCAGGGAGTCATTCTGAACATGAGAAAAATATTTACAGAAACATGAGCTTTTTTATAATTTCACATTGAGCCATCAATATAGAATAGAATAATAGAATAGAGACTTTGTTCTCATTGTCATGGAAAACAACGAAAAACTGTTTAGCAGCTCTTGGCAGTAAAAGCAAACATTAAAAGCAAACATAAAAATATTCAAATCAAAATATAGACATATAAATGGATCATAAAGTGCAGGTGCAGATGGTTCAGCAGCTAGTGTCCTCAGCCTTTGGTGGGGTTCTACACGCTTGACTGCCTGTGGGTAAAAGCTATTCCGTAGTCTGTTTGTGTGTGTTTTAATTGTCCTGTATCTCCTCTTCTGTTTACTCCCCTTCCCTTGAGTAAACAGTCCATGTCCAGGGTGGGTGGGGTCCTTTAGAATACAGCTGGCTTTCTTGTGGAGCCGGCCAGCGTATAGGTCACTTAGGGGGGGTAATGTGGTCTCAATCACTTTTTCCTGCCATCCTCACCACCGGCTGCAGGTCCCTCCTGTCCTCTACTGTGCAGCTAGCAAACCACACAGTGCAGCAGTAGGTCAGGAGGCTCTCAATGGTTGCCCGATAGAAATTAATCAGCAGTCCAGACACCATTGTGCCAGATGTTGGATCTCCTCCCTGTAGGCTGTCTCGTTGTTGTTGGTTATCAGTCCTACTACGGCAGTGTCGTCTGCAAATGTTAAAGCTGAAGTAGGCGAGATTGGAGCAAATATGATTAAAAAAAGTTATTTTTATAAAACGGTCGCTATATCGTGACAGTAGTACATGAAACAGGTAACCAAAAAAAATCATGTTCCTCTGTGTCCTCCGGTGCTCCTAACGGCATCTGCAAGATTTCACATACCAGAGGAAAAACAAGCAGTAAGAGCTAGCTTGACATGCTAGCTGGCTCAGTAATGCTCCAAAAGTATGTCCCTTTATGTTATTTATGTCCTTGACCTCTGACCTCAAGATGAGACAGACATGCTCACTTTATGATAATCACATGCAGTTTTCTGAATGAAGTATAATTTTTGCCTGTTCTAAAAATGGTGTCTTTGAATATTTCTGCATACTGGGCTCCCTGAACAGTCTTGGAATCGCATAAATTAGGTATCACCCAAAAGCTGAGACTCTTGTGGATCCAATGAGCCCAATTGATCAGATATTATACAATATACAAGTTCTAAACTAATTGTTTCATATCACACAAACTAATGATAATTTATATCATTACTAATAATTAGCAAACATCATTAATTATCATTTCATTTTTTTGTTAACAGTAAAATAACTATTAACTAAGTTCAATTAACTATCAATTTACCATTTATAAATGATGGTTATTATAGTGTTATATGTGTCTGTCCATCCCATCCATCAGCTCTGACCCTCTGAGCTCAGCAGCCCCGCTCTCCTCAGTACTTTGTCCACATTGGGAATCAGTTTTTCTTGGAAGTCCCACAGTCGTTTGTCCTCATTGAGCTGCTGCAGCGTTAACGGCCCCCGCTTAGATGTGCGGACATGAATGATCCGACAAACGTCCATCGGCACCTTGAACCTTTCTCCCAAAGTCTTGAGCACGTTATGCACTGAAGTCTGCTCCACCAACCTGTGATGCACAGAGACACAAATTAGTAAAGTGCAATTCGTTGTCCCTACCTTTATTTTCCATGACAGTCTTTAAGGAAACTGTCCTTTCAACTGTGTTGTCCAGTTCCAAAGGATAACTGCGACTGGGACTCTAATATGTTGTATGTCACTTTACAAAAAGACCTGTAGCCAAATGTTTTGTAATTCAACCAAAGCACAGAGTGTGGTTCCTGAATGAGTAACTTTTCAGTCTGATAAATCCAGCCTACCTTGGCCGAACTATCATCTTGTGCGGCATGTCTTCATGTCCGTCGGGGATCTCCCTGTAGATGTGCTCCAGAATATTAACGCCCGGCACCTTGTTCCACTGAGGCAGGTGAAACCTCCCACTTGGCTCAAAGCGTTTCTTAGGGAAGAAATGGTTCTGAATGAGGAACACTCCTGTCTACAGCATGGAAGATGGAGAGAGAATGTAAATATTATAAATATCAAATGTGATCCTAAAGTTTGGCTATTGATGGAACATTTGTCTTTCTCAAACGCACACTAAAAGTACCCTACATTTGGATGCTGCTGTTGGAGCATATCCATCAGAGACATCAGGTTGTTGTGTTGGTATGGCATGATGATCTCGTCGATGTCGTTCAACAGGACGTAGCGTGAGCGGTCCATGGATCTGTAAATGCACTCATTAAGCGTGGCCAGCTGGCCAAAGTAGTGTACGTCCCCTCCATGCTCTGAGAAGAGCCAGCCCCGAGATGGATTCAGATGCTGGTCGATGGGCCAGGGGACCATCTCCACGAAGCCCTCCTGGCTGTAGCTCTGCAGTAGGCGGTCCAGGTCTGGGCCACAGCTGGTGTTATAGATCACCACCCTGTTCACACCCAGTAACCTGGAGCAAGGTGACACAAAGGGTAACATTCATTATATTAATTACAGTTAAACAGTCTCAGAGAAACGGTGATTCAGTTCATTTTTGACATTGTGGTTCGTGGTGTTGTTGCTGTACTGACCTGTACATCTCCAGGGTCTGTGCAAACTGAAGCACATTGTTGTATTCTCCAAACAGGTTGGAGACGCAGACTGTGAAGTTAAACTGAAACTTTTTCTCCTCCTTCCCTTTGGTCTTCTGGTTTCTGATAGGAAGCCAAGTCTGGTTAAATACTTTTACTCTGCCTGGTTGTGTCAGGAGACTGACATGTGTAGTGGTGCAGTTTTGAGGAATCTGACACATGACATCCGTAGCGACGAAGGGAAAACCAAAGTTGTCAGAGTGTTGTAAAATTGTTGTTGGAGGTGTTGTACTTGATAAGTGACCTGCACAGCAGAAAAGACAGTAAAGAGGTTGGATGGAGTCTCTCCTAAATATACCAATGATGCGTATATCAAAGCCCTTCACTCTCTGGTCCATGTAGGCTGACACCAGTAAGTGCTTGGTATTGTTGAGGGGGGTGATGGTCTGCTCAGAGATCCGAAAGGGGCAAGTTCTTGAATCCCTACGTGGCTTCGGGACGGCGCTGTACGTCATCCTGGATATTCTGATAAAGAGGATGAAGATGAAGGTAACAATGACAAGGAGGAAGAACTTCCCTTTGAAGTCTTTTGCCTTGTCCATCCAGCCACGGATGACATAGATTCCCAACCTGAAGCAGAATTAGGAATCACACTTCAGATGACACATTTGAGGAACAAAGAAACCTCTTTAAGAAGAGGTGTGAATGTGAACAATTTGTATAATCCTGCATGAATTGATCTGAATACCAGAGCTAACAAAAGCCTTGTCATGTGCAAAATAGTCTTTGTTAACTCTATTTCTATTTTTAACAGCATGTGTGTGTGTGTGAATGAACGTTACTGATCTCCATTTCAGAGTCAGTTTATGAAATGGACGGTTTTGTCGTTAGTTTTAACATTCACGGTCTCTACTGTTGTATCCATGTAACTTAGCCGAGCCAACCAACCTGATGACATCACAGGCTAGAGTACTGCAACGTGGCGGCGCTCTTCTCACAAAAAGATGAAACGGATCTTCTTTTTTCTCTTAAATGCTTACATTTTTCAAACCAGCTTAAATTGGTTGAACTTTTCATTACCTCTTAAAGGGCATCTCTCATAACAGCCAAAGGTCAGGTATGGTTTCATGTTATCAAAAGGGTGTAGAAACTTGATTCACAACATTTTTAGTTACATTTTAGACAGATTTGTGTGCCAGGTGAAACAAATGCTCTTTGTATGACTTGTAAATCATTGTTCACTCAGGAACCTCAAACGTTTGCAAATAACGATGTAAAATACTGAATAAACAGCCTCCAGTCAATAAGTAAAAAAAAATTAACTTGCAAGAACAACACTACTTTTCTTCACTTTCCTGTCTTCTCACTACCTACATCTACAGAACCTGTACCTTCACCTGTGGATAAAATCAACTATGAAATGCCAGTAATCTCATTCAGTAAATGTTTTAAACTGGTAGTTTATAGGTATTAACAACTGTAAAATTCCACACACACAGCTGGAGTGGTGTCCCACCTGTCGTGGTCGGCAACTCAGAGAAAGAGGACCTGGACCCAAATGCAGACAGAAGAGGAGACAGCAGGATGATTTCACTAATTTATTAAAGAAGATGACTTACATGCTGAAGGTCCACAGGTAGGCAGGTAATGACAGTCAAGCAACAGGTAGCAGGGAGGAAAACAGGGAAATCCACAAGACTGGTGGCAGAGAATAAACTAGTAATAATACGTGCTGGCACTACGTTAAGAGGGATGACTGAATCCACCTATCCGCCCGCTCAACAGGTGTGTGTCTTTTCACTTTTTACAGTAGGGGAGACCAGGGTTGGTTGAAACACTTTCCACTCTCTGCCACATTTCTCTGACGTCATGTTGTGCATTTGTGCCAACCAACCCTGTGATGGGATTGGTTGGCACAAATGCACATAGATACAATAAAATGAAGCAACCAATAGAAATAATTTGAACATTTAATTCAAACAAGAACCAGAAAACATGAACATTTAACATATCTGCCCATTTTTAAAAGGTAGAAAGGAATGTCTCAGTACTTTTGCCTTTGACCATTCAAAATAATAATAAACTAACAATATAAACTTTGATTTTAATCTTTCAAAATAGTTTATAATCTCACAAAATACACCAACAAAATAAACATTTGGTTTTATTGACTAAAAGTTAAATTAAAGTGATGCCAAGGGGCGTGACAAAGCACCAGTACGTGACAACTGGGGAAAACACACAGACTAAAAACAGAAGGAAATTAAAGGGAACCTGGAAAATTAATGAAGACAGTACACAAGAAGAGAAGACTTTCAAACTAAAACACAAAACAAACTATAACAAAAACCCTACAACCATGACGCAACCAGCATGATTAACATGAAGGCAGTGATAATTCATCATCTTGCTTTACTGCTCAGCCTGCACCCCAAAATAACTACGACAACTGCAACAGAATTGTCCATATATCATAATATAGCTCCCCAAACGGGCCCAGGAGTGAAATTCCCACCAAAATGACTTCTATCCATCACTTCTGCTATTACTATATATATGTTTTTATTGTTAACTACTCCAATAAAGAGATCAAAATCAGCAATGCATTAGTCCATCTGTCAGTATTTCTTTACTTGTCCTTGGCACTCACTCATCACATACTCATTTCTACTGAAGATCTTAAAAAATTGGTCATAAATAGGTTTTAATTTAAAAAAAAAAAGGGTAAATAAAACAGCTGGGCATTGTAGTTTTTAGCAAACTTTATTCAAACAGAAAAAAATCGTGTTTTTGGGGACTATTGTCATGGGCTCCTCTATTTCTGCCTGGTGTCAAATAATACAAAAGTAAGAAAATGATTAAATTAAGGAGATCATGAGCTTTTTATAATTTCACAATGAGCCAGCAATATATAAACTGAATACCCCTCTGCTCACCCCTTCTTTTCCAAACGTGTCGGAGAACTACGGTGGCCTTCAGGTAACTTAAAAATGTGAAAGTCTCTCTCTAGAGTCAGTGTTTGGTTTGTCTCTTCTGGGCTACTGTAGAAACATGGAGGAGCAACATGGCGGACTCTGTGAAGAGGATCCGCTCCCTATGTAGATGTAAAGGGCTCATTCTAAGCTAATGAAAACGAAATTCTTAGTTTCAGGTGATTAAACATTAATGAAAACATAGTTATGAATGTTATATTCCATTTCTGCCAATAGATCCCCTGATATCCTACACACTGCACCTTTAATTAAAAAAATAAATAAAAAATTACACGTTTTGAAATATACTGGAATGTAAAAAAAAAAGAGGAAACAAATAAATAAACAATATGTCCTGAGGTCATTATAATTGTCATTGGTTCCTACTTCATTTGACTGTAAAAAGAGCTGTCTGGCCGATCACATGAACAATTAATCCCCTTAATTGATTTATGTAGACCTATTCGGTCTACAGATAAAACCTTCATTACCTCCGCCAAGGCTGAAGGCCTGGGAAGGAGGTTATGTTTTCACCGGTGTTGGTTTGTTTGCTGGTTTGTCCGTTTGGACGATTACTCCAAAAGTCCGCGATGGATTTGACTGAAATTGTTTGGAGGGGACTGGATGTGGCACAATGAACAATCCATTTGATTTTGGTGGCGATCCGGGTCATGATCCGGCTTCAGGAATTTTTTTTAAAAACTCTGCTCAGCCTGTGCATTAACACCACAGACTTTAAGACATGCGCAGTGTTACTGATGACACGTTAATGTCGCAGCGGGGGGGCAGCGACGTACAGCTCATCTCAACATAAAATATATAAAAAAAATATTTTTACGCTTTACTGGAAAATAAACGAGAGGGATTTATACATAGAAATATTTGATTGAGCTGCTGAGCAGCTGATCTACCCCACCATTCCAGGCAGGACAACAAAATCATATGAACCCATTAAACACATTTTTATACACCTTAATAGATAATGTATCAAATAAACTGAAACATTGGACCAAAATCAACAATTAAGCAGAAAAAAAACACTGTTAAAGGGACTGTTTGTAACTTCTTACACGTATAAATCACCCGGATCGGTGTCCCATGCGCGCTCGCGTGTGGCTACGCTGTTCAGACTCAGACTCCAACACAAACTACAGGGAAACACCAAAACGGCAAAGTTATATCTAGTGAAGCCCGTCTTGCAAAACAGTGTTGGCCGCGGTCGGAGGACGCGGGGAAGACCGTAGCTTTGGTCTCCAGGGCCGCAGTCTCTGCTGTACTCTGCTCCTCTGACTACCTGCTTGCCTTCACTCAGCTCGCTCCACCTCACGTGCATGCGCGCACATTACACACTGCAGAAGACTTCGTAGCTCTGAGAATATCTGGTAAATGTACAGTGGACGTTTGTGCAGAAATAAATGCTGCAGCTGTTCCAGACCAACAGAGGTTTTCCGTGTCTTGTGAAGTGACGGGGCTCCGCAGCGAGAAACGTTATCGTCTCCGACCGGGTGCCGGTGTCTCCCTGTTCCCTCCCACCGCGGTCGGGAGGCTGAATCAGGAAAAGTCAACACTAGTATCAGCACTGATTCATGGAGAGACCTTCGTCTGGTCAGCTAACATTACTGCCAAGCAGGTGAAATATAGAGTGATATTGTGGTTTTAGCTGACGTGTGTCGCCTAGCTGTTTTGAGCCATGCTCGTTCATGTCTATTTAGAGCGAGCACAAGCGCGAGCCCGATGCTGACTTTCGTTGACTTAACGGCCACAGGTGTCGCTGTTAACAAACATTTCTGATTCTTACAAACAGTCCCTTTAATTTTGGGGAACAGGTCCCAGAGAAAAGGGAGAAAGGTAACCTTTTCACATTATCCAATTGTTAAATTGCAGAATTGTTTTGTCTTTTGTGTTGTTTTTACGGCCTACATTTGTTCTGTCAGTCATCTGTGAAGCACTTTGAGCTGCACTGACCTGTATAAAAAGTGCTAAACAAATAAAGTTTTCAGTCAAAGTCAGTCTATCAGACAGATTTTGGTCCAGACTAAAATATAAGTAAACATTTCATCAATTTGCACAGACATTCATGGTCCCAAGACGATGCACCCTGACGACTTTGGTCATTTGGTCCTGTGACTTTTCCTCTCGTGCCACCAGTCGGTCAAAGTTTATACATATTGTGGTTTTGAGTGAAATGTCTGTTGACCTACTTTAACCTCTACATGAGCCAAAACGTTAGATGCGGAGTGTATGCTCAAAGAGCGTGAGAGGGTGTGGAGGCACAAGATCATTGAATTGTTTGAATATTCAAAACAACAGCGACAGATATAATGGAGGGGAAGAGTGGTTACAACCAGTCAAAACTCATAACACACAGTACATCTACAGTACAGTTCTTCAAAAGTTGAGGATTCTTGATAAACTCGGAAAAAAAAGTTTGGAAATGTGTGTTTGGTGGATTATTTCTCAGCCACAACAGCCTGGCACCTCCTCCTCATGCTGGTCACCAACCTGGTCACACGTTGCTGTGGGATGGCGTTCCCTTCCTCAACCAGGAATGGAACACAACACCCTCAACCAGGCTGTTGTGGCTGCGTATGGATCTTCCACCGCTACTGAGGCTCCTGACGGTGCATTAAATGAATAAAGTGTAAAATAGACAATATGTCTTGTTTGTTCCTTGTTACTGATAGAGTGTTCAATCATCCAATCCAATAAACTCAAAACAAGAGTCAACACCAGCAGGAGAATACACTGTTTACCATTGGCAGAGTATTTTGGCAAATGTTTTTTGGGCGCTACCCACATAATCAGCTGTGCTGCTCATCCCACAAATGCACGCTCCTTACAAGTTTGACATCATTGTTAAGGTAAATAAACAGGCTTTCCAACGATGTAAAATACAATGCCAATTAGCATTGTAACAACAGAGAAATAATCCACAAAACACAAATTTGAAAACTTTTTTTTCCGAGTTTATATTGATACCTGAGTCTAGTTCTTATCATCAGCACCACCACTATTGTGGCAGCTATTGCTGAGGGCAGGGAGTATGGTGGCCCCCTAAGTGCAAAATAAGGCAACAACAACAACATTCAACCTGTTCAGCATGTGTCAGTCCATCCCATCCATCAGCTCTGACCCTCTGAGCCCAGCAGCCCCGCTCTCCTCAGTACTTTGTCCACATTGGGAATCAGTTTTTCTTGGAAGTCCCACAGTCGTTTGTCCTCATTGAGCTGCTGCAGCGTTAACGACCCCCGCAGAGGCACGCGGACATGAATGATCCGACAAACGTCCATTGGCACCTTGAACTTTTCTCCAAAAGTCTTGAGCACTTCATGCACTGAAGTCTGCTCCACCAACCTGTGATGCACAGAGACACAAATTAGTAAATTGCAATTCGTTGTCCCTACCTTTATTTTCCATGACAGTCTTTAAGGAAACTGTCCTTTAAACTATGTTTTCCAGTTCCAAAGGATAACTGCGACTGGGACTCTAATATGTTGTATGTCACTTTACAAAAAGACCTGTAGCCAAATGTTTTGTAATTCAACCAAAGCGCAGAGTGTGGTTCCTGAATGAGTAACTTTTCAGTCTGATAAATCCAGCCTACCTTGGCCGAACTATCATCTTGTGTGGGTGGTATATGTGTCTGTCGGGGTCCTCCCTGTAGATGTGCTCCAGAATATTAACGCCCGGCACCTTGTTCCACTGAGGCAGGTGAAACCTCCCACTTGGCTCAAAATGTTTCTTAGGGAAGATATGGTTCTCAATGAGGAACACTCCTGTCTACAGCATGGAAGATGGAGAGAGAATGTAAATATTATAAATATCAAATATTATCCTAAAGTTTGGTTATTGATGGAACATTTGTCTTTCTCAAACGCACACTAAAAGTACCCTACATTTGGATGCTGCTGTTGGAGCATGTCCATCAGAGACATCAGGTTGTTGTGTTGGTACGGCATTATGATCTCGTCGATGTCGTTCAACAGGACGTAGCGTGAGCGGTCCATGGATCTGTAAATGCACTCATTAAGCGTGGCCAGCTGGCCAAAGTAGTGTACGTCCCCTCCATGCTCTGAGAAGAGCCAGCCCCGAGATGGATTCAGATGCTGGTCGATGGGCCAGGGAACCATCTCCACGAAGCCCTCCTGGCTGTAGCTCTGCAGTAGGCGGTCCAGGTCTGGGCCACAGCTGGTGTTATAGATCACCACCCTGTTCACACCCAGTAACCTGGAGCAAGGTGACACAAAGGGTAACATTCATTATATTAATTACAGTTAAACAGTCTCAGAGAAACGGTGATTCAGTTCATTTTTGACATTGTGGTTCGTGGTGTTGTTGCTGTACTGACCTGTACATCTCCAGGGTCTGTGCAAACTGAAGCACATTGTTGTAGTCTCCAAACAGGTTGGAGACGCAGACTGTGAAGTTAAACTGAAACTTTTTCTCCTCCTTCCCTTTGGTCTTCTGGTTTCTGATAGGAAGCCAAGTCTGGTTAAATACTTTTACTCTGCCTGGTTGTGTCAGGAGACTGACATGTGTAGCGTTGCAGTTTTGAGGAATCTGACACATGACATCCGTAGCGACGAAGGGAAAACCAAAGTTGTCAGAGTGTTGTAAAATTGTTGTTGGAGGTGTTGTACTTGATAAGTGACCTGCACAGCAGAAAAGACAGTAAAGAGGTTGGATGGAGTCTCTCCTAAATATACCAATGATGCGTATATCAAAGCCCTTCACTCTCTGGTCCATGTAGGCTGACACCAGTAAGTGCTTGGTATTGTTGAGGGGGGTGATGGTCCGCTCAGAGATCCGAAAGGGGCAAGTTCTTGAATCCCTACGTGGCTTCGGGACGGCGCTATACGTCATCCTGGATATTCTGATAAAGAGGATGAAGGTAACAATGACAAGGAGGAAGAACTTCCCTTTGAAGTCTTTTGCCTTGTCCATCCAGCCACGGATGACATAGATTCCCAACCTGAAGCAGAATTAGGAATCACACTTCAGATGACACATTTGAGGAACAAAGAAACCTCTTTAAGAAGAGGTGTGAATGTGAACAATTTGTATAATCCTGCATGAATTGATCTGAATACCAGAGCTAACAAAAGCCTTGTCATGTGCAAAATAGTCTTTGTTAACTCTATTTCTATTTTTAACAGCATGTGTGTGTGTGTGAATGAACGTTACTGATCTCCATTTCAGAGTCAGTTTATGAAATGGACGGTTTTGTCGTTAGTTTTAACATTCACGGTCTCTACTGTTGTATCCATGTAACTTAGCCGAGCCAACCAACCTGATGACATCACAGGCTAGAGTACTGCAACGTGGCGGCGCTCTTCTCACAAAAAGATGAAACGGATCTTCTTTTTTCTCTTAAATGCTTACATTTTTCAAACCAGCTTAACTTGGTTGAACTTTTCATTTCCTCTTTAAAGGGCATCTCTCATAACAGCCAAAGGTCAGGTATGGTTTCATGTTATCAAAAGGGTGTAGAAACTTGATTCACAACATTTTTAGTTACATTTTAGACAGATTTGTGTGCCAGGTGAAACAAATGCTCTTTGTATGACTTGTAAATCATTGTTCACTCAGGAACCTCAAACGTTTGCAAATTACGATGTTAAATACTGAATAAACAGCCTCCAGTCAATAAGTAAAAAAAAAAATGTAACTTGCAAGAACAACACTACTTTTCTTCACTTTCCTGTCTTCTCACTACCTACATCTACAGAACCTGTACCTTCACCTGTGGATAAAATCAACTATGAAATGCCAGTAATCTCATTCAGTAAATGTTTTAAACTGGTAGTTTATAGGTATTAACAACTGTAAAATTCCACACACACAGCTGGAGTGGTGTCCCACCTGTCGTGGTCGGCAACTCAGAGAAAGAGGACCTGGACCCAAATGCAGACAGAAGAGGAGACAGCAGGATGATTTCACTAATTTATTAAAGAATATGACTTACATGCTGAAGGTCCACAGGTAGGCAGGTAATGACAGTCAATCAACAGGTAGCAGGAAGGAAAACAGGGAAATCCACAAGACTGGTGGCAGAGAATAAACTAGTAATAATACGTGCTGGCACTACGTTAAGAGGGATGACTGAATCCACCTATCCGCCCGCTCAACAGGTGTGTGTCTTTTCACTTTTTACAGTAGGGGAGACCAGGGTTGGTTGAAACACTTTCCACTCTCTGCCACATTTCTCTGACGTCATGTTGTGCATTTGTGCCAACCAACCCTGTGATGGGATTGGTTGGCACAAATGCACATAGATACAATAAAATGAAGCAACCAATAGAAATAATTTGAACATTTAATTCAAACAAGAACCAGAAAACATGAACATTTAACATATCTGCCCATTTTTAAAAGTTAGAAAGGAATGTCTCAGTACTTTTGCCTTTGACCATTCAAAATAATAATAAACTAACAATATAAACTTTGATTTTAATCTTTCAAAATAGTTTATAATCTCACAAAATACACCAACAAAATAAACATTTGGTTTTATTGACTAAAAGTTAAATTAAAGTGATGCCAAGGGGCGTGACAAAGCACCAGTACGTGACAACTCGGGAAAACACACAGACTAAAAACAGAAGGAAATTAAAGGGAACCTGGAAAATTAATGAAGACAGTACACAAGAAGAGAAGACTTTCAAACTAAAACACAAAACAAACTATAACAAAAACCCTACAACCATGACGCAACCAGCATGATTAACATGAAGGCAGTGATAATTCATCATCTTGCTTTACTGCTCAGCCTGCACCCCAAAATAACTACGACAACTGCAACAGAATTGTCCATATATCATAATATAGCTCCCCAAACGGGCCCAGGAGTGAAATTCCCACCAAAATGACTTCTATCCATCACATCTGCTGTTACTATATATATGTTTTTATTGTTAACTACTCCAATAAAGAGATCAAAATCAGCAATGCATTAGTCCATCTGTCAGTATTTCTTTACTTGTCCTTGGCACTCACTCATCACATACTCATTTCTACTGAAGATCTTAAAAAATTGGTCATAAATAGGTTTTAATTTAAAAAAAAAAAGGGTAAATAAAACAGCTGGGCATTGTAGTTTTTAGCAAACTTTATTCAAACAGAAAAAAATCGTGTTTTTGGGGACTATTGTCATGGGCTCCTCTATTTCTGCCTGGTGTCAAATAATACAAAAGTAAGAAAATGATTAAATTAAGGAGATCATGAGCTTTTTATAATTTCACAATGAGCCAGCAATATATAAACTGAATACCCCTCTGCTCACCCCTTCTTTTCCAAACGTGTCGGAGAACTACGGTGGCCTTCAGGTAACTTAAAAATGTGAAAGTCTCTCTCTAGAGTCAGTGTTTGGTTTGTCTCTTCTGGGCTACTGTAGAAACATGGAGGAGCAACATGGCGGACTCTGTGAAGAGGATCCGCTCCCTATGTAGATGTAAAGGGCTCATTCTAAGCTAATGAAAACGAAATTCTTAGTTTCAGGTGATTAAACATTAATGAAAACATAGTTATGAATGTTATATTCCATTTCTGCCAATAGATCCCCTGATATCCTACACACTGCACCTTTAATTAAAAAAAAAAATAAAAAAATTACACGTTTTGAAATATACTGGAATGTAAAAAAAAAAGAGGAAACAAATAAATAAACAATATGTCCTGAGGTCATTATAATTGTCATTGGTTCCTACTTCATTTGACTGTAAACAGAGCTGTCTGGCCGATCACATGAACAATTAATCCCCTTAATTGATTTATGTAGACCTATTCGGTCTACAGATAAAACCTTCATTACCTCCGCCAAGGCTGAAGGCCTGGGAAGGAGGTTATGTTTTCACCGGTGTTGGTTTGTTTGTTGGTTTGTCCGTTTGGACGATTACTCCAAAAGTCCGCGATGGATTTGACTGAAATTGTTTGGAGGGGACTGGATGTGGCACAATGAACAATCCATTTGATTTTGGTGGCGATCCGGGTCATGATCCGGCTTCAGGAATTTTTAAAAAAAACTCTGCTCAGCCTGTGCATTAACACCACAGACTTTAAGACATGCGCAGTGTTACTGATGACACGTTAATGTCGCAGCGGGGAGGCAGCGACGTACAGCTCATCTCAACATAAAATATATAAAAAAAATATTTTTACGCTTTACTGGAAAATAAACGAGAGGGATTTATACATAGAAATATTTGATTGAGCTGCTGAGCAGCTGATCTACCCCACCATTCCAGGCAGGACAACAAAATCATATGAACCCATTAAACACATTTTTATACACCTTAATAGATAATGTATCAAATAAACTGAAACATTGGACCAAAATCAACAATTAAGCAGAAAAAAAACACTGTTAAAGGGACTGTTTGTAACTTCTTACACGTATAAATCACCCGGATCGGTGTCCCATGCGCGCTCGCGTGTGGCTACGCTGTTCAGACTCAGACTCCAACACAAACTACAGGGAAGCACCAAAACGGCAAAGTTATATCTAGTGAAGCCCGTCTTGCAAAACAGTGTTGGCCGCGGTCGGAGGACGCGGGGAAGACCGTAGCTTTGGTCTCCAGGGCCGCAGTCTCTGCTGTACTCTGCTCCTCTGACTACCTGCTTGCCTTCACTCAGCTCGCTCCACCTCACGTGCATGCGCGCACACTACACACTGCAGAAGACTTCGTAGCTCTGAGAATATCTGGTAAATGTACAGTGGACGTTTGTGCAGAAATAACTGCTGCAGCTGTTCCAGACCAACAGAGGTTTTCCGTGTCTTGTGAAGTGACGGGGCTCCGCAGCGAGAAACGTTATCGTCTCCGACCGGGTGCCGGTGTCTCCCTGTTCCCTCCCACCGCGGTCGGGAGGCTGAATCAGGAAAAGTCAACACTAGTATCAGCATTGATTCATGGAGAGACCTTCGTCTGGTCAGCTAACATTACTGCCAAGCAGGTGAAATATAGAGTGATATTGTGGTTTTAGCTGACGTGTGTCGCCTAGCTGTTTTGAGCCATGCTCGTTCATGTCTATTTAGAGCGAGCACAAGCGCGAGCCCGATGCTGACTTTCGTTGACTTAACGGCCACAGGTGTCGCTGTTAACAAACATTTCTGATTCTTACAAACAGTCCCTTTAATTTTGGGGAACAGGTCCCAGAGAAAAGGGAGAAAGGTAACCTTTTCACATTATCCAATTGTTAAATTGCAGAATTGTTTTGTCTTTTGTGTTGTTTTTACGGCCTACATTTGTTCTGTCAGTCATCTGTGAAGCACTTTGAGCTGCACTGACCTGTATAAAAAGTGCTAAACAAATAAAGTTTTCAGTCAAAGTCAGTCTATCAGACAGATTTTGGTCCAGACTAAAATATAAGTAAACATTTCATCAATTTGCACAGACATTCATGGTCCCAAGACGATGCACCCTGACGACTTTGGTCATTTGGTCCTGTGACTTTTCCTCTCGTGCCACCAGTCGGTCAAAGTTTATACATATTGTGGTTTTGAGTGAAATGTCTGTTGACCTACTTTAACCTCTACATGAGCCAAAACGTTAGATGCGGAGTGTATGCTCAAAGAGCGTGAGAGGGTGTGGAGGCACAAGATCATTGAATTGTTTGAATATTCAAAACAACAGCGACAGATATAATGGAGGGGAAGAGTGGTTACAACCAGTCAAAACTCATAACACACAGTACATCTACAGTACAGTTCTTCAAAAGTTGAGGATTCTTGATAAACTCGGAAAAAAAAGTTTGGAAATGTGTGTTTGGTGGATTATTTCTCAGCCACAACAGCCTGGCACCTCCTCCTCATGCTGGTCACCAACCTGGTCACACGTTGCTGTGGGATGGCGTTCCCTTCCTCAACCAGGAATGGAACACAACACCCTCAACCAGGCTGTTGTGGCTGCGTATGGATCTTCCACCGCTACTGAGGCTCCTGACGGTGCATTAAATGAATAAAGTGTAAAATAGACAATATGTCTTGTTTGTTCCTTGTTACTGATAGAGTGTTCAATCATCCAATCCAATAAACAACTCAAAACAAGAGTCAACACCAGCAGGAGAATACACTGTTTACCATTGGCAGAGTATTTTGGCAAATGTTTTTTGGGCGCTACCCACATAATCAGCTGTGCTGCTCATCCCACAAATGCACGCTCCTTACAAGTTTGACATCATTGTTAAGGTAAATAAACAGGCTTTCCAACGATGTAAAATACAATGCCAATTAGCATTGTAACAACAGAGAAATAATCCACAAAACACAAATTTGAAAACTTTTTTTTCCGAGTTTATATTGATACCTGAATCTAGTTCTTATCATCAGCACCACCACTATTGTGGCAGCTATTGCTGAGGGCAGGGAGTATGGTGGCCCCCTAAGTGCAAAATAAGGCAACAACAACAACATTCAACCTGTTCAGCATGTGTCAGTCCATCCCATCCATCAGCTCTGACCCTCTGAGCTCAGCAGCCCCGCTCTCCTCAGTACTTTGTCCACATTGGGAATCAGTTTTTCTTGGAAGTCCCACAGTCGTTTGTCCTCATTGAGCTGCTGCAGCGTTAACGACCCCCGCAGAGGCACGCGGACATGAATGATCCGACAAACGTCCATTGGCACCTTGAACTTTTCTCCAAAAGTCTTGAGCACTTCATGCACTGAAGTCTGCTCCACCAACCTGTGATGCACAGAGACACAAATTAGTAAATTGCAATTCGTTGTCCCTACCTTTATTTTCCATGACAGTCTTTAAGGAAACTGTCCTTTAAACTATGTTTTCCAGTTCCAAAGGATAACTGCGACTGGGACTCTAATATGTTGTATGTCACTTTACAAAAAGACCTGTAGCCAAATGTTTTGTAATTCAACCAAAGCACAGAGTGTGGTTCCTGAATGAGTAACTTTTCAGTCTGATAAATCCAGCCTACCTTGGCCGAACTATCATCTTGTGTGGGTGGTATATGTGTCTGTCGGGGTCCTCCCTGTAGATGTGCTCCAGAATATTAACGCCCGGCACCTTGTTCCACTGAGGCAGGTGAAACCTCCCACTTGGCTCAAAATGTTTCTTAGGGAAGATATGGTTCTCAATGAGGAACACTCCTGTCTACAGCATGGAAGATGGAGAGAGAATGTAAATATTATAAATATCAAATATTATCCTAAAGTTTGGTTATTGATGGAACATTTGTCTTTCTCAAACGCACACTAAAAGTACCCTACATTTGGATGCTGCTGTTGGAGCATGTCCATCAGAGACATCAGGTTGTTGTGTTGGTACGGCATTATGATCTCGTCGATGTCGTTCAACAGGACGTAGCGTGAGCGGTCCATGGATCTGTAAATGCACTCATTAAGCGTGGCCAGCTGGCCAAAGTAGTGTACGTCCCCTCCATGCTCTGAGAAGAGCCAGCCCCGAGATGGATTCAGATGCTGGTCGATGGGCCAGGGAACCATCTCCACGAAGCCCTCCTGGCTGTAGCTCTGCAGTAGGCGGTCCAGGTCTGGGCCACAGCTGGTGTTATAGATCACCACCCTGTTCACACCCAGTAACCTGGAGCAAGGTGACACAAAGGGTAACATTCATTATATTAATTACAGTTAAACAGTCTCAGAGAAACGGTGATTCAGTTCATTTTTGACATTGTGGTTCGTGGTGTTGTTGCTGTACTGACCTGTACATCTCCAGGGTCTGTGCAAACTGAAGCACATTGTTGTAGTCTCCAAACAGGTTGGAGACGCAGACTGTGAAGTTAAACTGAAACTTTTTCTCCTCCTTCCCTTTGGTCTTCTGGTTTCTGATAGGAAGCCAAGTCTGGTTAAATACTTTTACTCTGCCTGGTTGTGTCAGGAGACTGACATGTGTAGCGTTGCAGTTTTGAGGAATCTGACACATGACATCCGTAGCGACGAAGGGAAAACCAAAGTTGTCAGAGTGTTGTAAAATTGTTGTTGGAGGTGTTGTACTTGATAAGTGACCTGCACAGCAGAAAAGACAGTAAAGAGGTTGGATGGAGTCTCTCCTAAATATACCAATGATGCGTATATCAAAGCCCTTCACTCTCTGGTCCATGTAGGCTGACACCAGTAAGTGCTTGGTATTGTTGAGAGGGGTGATGGTCCGCTCAGAGATCCGAAAGGGGCAAGTTCTTGAATCCCTACGTGGCTTCGGGACGGCGCTATACGTCATCCTGGATATTCTGATAAAGAGGATGAAGGTAACAATGACAAGGAGGAAGAACTTCCCTTTGAAGTCTTTTGCCTTGTCCATCCAGCCACGGATGACATAGATTCCCAACCTGAAGCAGAATTAGGAATCACACTTCAGATGACACATTTGAGGAACAAAGAAACCTCTTTAAGAAGAGGTGTGAATGTGAACAATTTGTATAATCCTGCATGAATTGATCTGAATACCAGAGCTAACAAAAGCCTTGTCATGTGCAAAATAGTCTTTGTTAACTCTATTTCTATTTTTAACAGCATGTGTGTGTGTGTGAATGAACGTTACTGATCTCCATTTCAGAGTCAGTTTATGAAATGGACGGTTTTGTCGTTAGTTTTAACATTCACGGTCTCTACTGTTGTATCCATGTAACTTAGCCGAGCCAACCAACCTGATGACATCACAGGCTAGAGTACTGCAACGTGGCGGCGCTCTTCTCACAAAAAGATGAAACGGATCTTCTTTTTTCTCTTAAATGCTTACATTTTTCAAACCAGCTTAAATTGGTTGAACTTTTCATTTCCTCTTTAAAGGGCATCTCTCATAACAGCCAAAGGTCAGGTATGGTTTCATGTTATCAAAAGGGTGTAGAAACTTGATTCACAACATTTTTAGTTACATTTTAGACAGATTTGTGTGCCAGGTGAAACAAATGCTCTTTGTATGACTTGTAAATCATTGTTCACTCAGGAACCTCAAACGTTTGCAAATTACGATGTTAAATACTGAATAAACAGCCTCCAGTCAATAAGTAAAAAAAAAAATGTAACTTGCAAGAACAACACTACTTTTCTTCACTTTCCTGTCTTCTCACTACCTACATCTACAGAACCTGTACCTTCACCTGTGGATAAAATCAACTATGAAATGCCAGTAATCTCATTCAGTAAATGCTTTAAACTGGTAGTTTATAGGTATTAACAACTGTAAAATTCCACACACACAGCTGGAGTGGTGTCCCACCTGTCGTGGTCGGCAACTCAGAGAAAGAGGAACTGGACCCAAATGCATACAGAAGAGGAGACAGCAGGATGATTTCACTAATTTATTAAAGAAGATGACTTACATGCTGAAGGTCCACAGGTAGGCAGGTAATGACAGTCAAGCAACAGGTAGCAGGGAGGAAAACAGGGAAATCCACAAGACTGGTGGCAGAGAATAAACTAGTAATAATACGTGCTGGCACTACGTTAAGAGGGATGACTGAATCCACCTATCCGCCCACCCGAAAGGTGAGTGTCTTTTCACTTTTTACAGTAGGGAAGACCGGGGTTGGTTGAAACACTTTCCACTCTCTGCTGTATTTCTCTGACATCATGTTGTGCATTTGTGCCAACCAACCCTGTGATGGGATTGGTTGGCACAAATGCACATAAATACAATAAAATGAAGCAACCAATAGAAATAATTTGAACATTTAATTCAAACAAGAACCAGAAAACATGAACATTTAACATATCTGCCCATTTTTAAAAGGTAGAAAGCAATGTCTCAGTACTTTTGCCTTTGACCATTCAAAATAATAATAAACTAACAATATAAACTTTGATTTTAATCTTTCAAAATAGTTTATAATCTCACAAAATACACCAACAAAATATAAATTTGGTTTTATTGCCTAAAAGTTAAACTAAAGTGATGCCAAGGGGCGTGACAAAGCACCAGTACGTGACAACTCGGGAAAACACACAGACTAAAAACAGAAGGAAATTAAAGGGAACCTGGAAAATTAATGAAGACAGTACACAAGAAGAGAAGACTTTCAAACTAAAACACAAAACAAACTATAACAAAAACCCTACAACCATGACGCAACCAGCATGATTAACATGAAGGCAGTGATAATTCATCATCTTGCTTTACTGCTCAGCCTGCACCCCAAAATAACTACGACAACTGCAACAGAATTGTCCATATATCATAATATAGCTCCCCAAACAGGCCCAGGAGAGAAATTCCCACCAAAATTACTTCTATCCATCACTTCTGCTATTACTATATATATGTTTTTATTGTTAACTACTCCAATAAAGAGATCAAAATCAGCAATGCATTAGTCCATCTGTCAGTACTTCTCTACTTGTCCTTGGCACTCACTCATCACATACTCATTTCTACTGAAGATCCTTAAAAAATTGGTCGTAAATAGGTTTTCATTTAAAAAAAAAAAAGGGTAAATAAAACAGCTGGGCATTTGTTTGTGTTTAAAACGTGATGTTTCATTCAGTTCTACAACATGTTAGAACGTGTTGCTTATAAGTTTCATTTTCACTTTTACAGCATAACAGGCGTAGTAGGCCCCTATTGACCCACATCTATGGTGCTTAGCGACTGATGTTTAATGGCCTGATAACAGTCGAATCGGGTGATTAAAAATACATTTAAAAACACATTGACATTGTTTTTGACTACAAAAAGGGATGACTAAATGTGATTCTTTTAACAATATACAGTATATATACCGTTGCAACATATAACAATATGTTACAAACCCATGCATTTTCTATGTAAAATCTGATTTGTAACTGAAATAGCTGTCAAATAAATGGAGTAAAAAGTACGAGCCTTTCTGAAACGTAGAGGAGTAAAGGTATAAAGTGGAACGTACTTGAGTCTATGTACTTTCTTGTGTCTAAAAACATTATTTGGATGGCTTTTAGAAAGTTGCAATTGATGATTATAATACCTTGTTAAATGGTTATTAAATACTTTGTAAAGCGTCTATAAACATTATTTAGATAGCTATTTAATACTCTGTCAATGGTTAATTATTGGTCTCTGGTCCGTCTATCTGTGTAATGTTTATAGATGTTTTACAAATGATTTCTTAAAGGTTTACAAATCATTTGGTAATCACTAACAAATATTTAATATAGTATATAAAATGTTATAATGTCTGCAACAATAAACTGTTAATTAACACTTTACTAATGTAATCAGAATGCAATTGATATAGTCTCTGATCAGCTATTATACAATACACAATTTATAAATGAATTATTTCATATCACACAAACTGATGGTACAATAACAGAAATTATAACGTTATGAATAATTAGTAAACATCATTAATTATTAATTAATTTTTTGTTAACAGTAAAATAACTATTAACTAAGTTCAATTAACTATGAATTTACCATTTATAAATGATGGTTATTATAGTGTTATATGTGTCTGTCCATCCCATCCATCAGCTCTGACCCTCTGAGCTCAGCAGCCCCGCTCTCCTCAGTACTTTGTCCACATTGGGAATCAGTTTTTCTTGGAAGTCCCACAGTCGTTTGTCCTCATTGAGCTGCTGCAGCGTTAACGACCCCCGCAGAGCCACGCGGACATGAATGATCCGACAAACGTCCATTGGCACCTTGAACTTTTCTCCAAAAGTCTTGAGCACTTCATGCACTGAAGTCTGCTCCACCAACCTGTGATGCACAAAGAAACAAATTAGTAAAGTGCAATTCGTTGTCCCTACCTTTATTTTCCATGACAGTCTTTAAGGAAACTGTCCTTTCAACTGTGTTGACAAGTTCCAAAGGATAACTGCGACTGGGACTCTAATATGTTGTATGTCACTTTACAAAAAGACCTGTAGCCAAATGTTTTGTAATTCAACCAAAGCACAGAGTGTGGTTCCTGAATGAGTAACTTTTCAGTCTGATAAATCCAGCCTACCTTGGCCGAACTATCATCTTGTGCGGCATGTATGTGTGTCTGTCGGGGTCCTCCCTGTAGATGTGCTCCAGAATATTAACGCCCGGCACCTTGTTCCACTGAGGCAGGTGAAACCTCCCACTTGGCTCAAAATGTTTCTTAGGGAAGATATGGTTCTCAATGAGGAACACTCCTGTCTACAGCATGGAAGATGGAGAGAGAATGTAAATATTATAAATATCAAATATCATCCTAAAGTTTGGCTATTGATGGAACATTTGTCTTTCTCAAACGCACACTAAAAGTACCCTACATTTGGATGCTGCTGTTGGAGCATGTCCATCAGAGACATCAGGTTGTTGTGTTGGTATGGCATGATGATCTCGTCGATGTCGTTCAACAGGACGTAGCGTGAGCGGTCCATGGATCTGTAAATGCACTCATTAAGCGTGGTCAGCTGGCCAAAGTAGTGTACGTCCCCTCCATGCTCTGAGAAGAGCCAGCCACGAGATGGATTCAGATGCTGGTCGATGGGCCAGGGAACCATCTCCACGAAGCCCTCCTGGCTGTAGCTCTGCAGCAGACGCTCCAGGTCTGGGCCACAGCTGGTGTTATAGATCACCACCCTGTTCACACCCAGCAACCTGGAGCAAGGTGACACAAAGGGTAAAATTCATTACATTTAGGAGTGTGACAATATACCGGTATTGACATGGTCGTGATATTAAAAAATTTAAATATCGATATAATGTTAATAATACACATGATAATATCATGTAAATAATCCAGCACCTCTTAAATCACATTTTGGTGCAGTTATGGTTTCAGACTCTCTCTCCTCCTCCCTACACTCGTATTTTAAGTGTAATAGAGTGCAAGCACATTGGCAGCAAAGACATACATCATGACGACAGTAACAGAGACACCTGTATAATGTGATGCAATCCAGTGGCGCTTCAACAGTACCTTTGCAAAGGTTACAGTTTTTTTAAACAGTGTCAGACAAAAGGTGATTCAGTTCATTTTTGACATTGTGGTTCATGGTGTTGTTGCTGTACTGACCTGTAAATCTCCAGGGTCTGTGCAAACTGAAGCACATTGTTGTATTCTCCAAACAGGTTGGAGACGCAGACTGTGAAGTTAAACTGAAACTTTCTCTCCTCCTTCCCTTTGGTCTTCTGGTTTCTGATAGGAAGCCACGTCTGGTTAAATACATTTTCTCTGCCTGGTTGTGTCAGGAGACTGACATGTGTAGCGTTGCAGTTTTGAGGAATCTGACACATGACATCCGTAGCGACGAAGGGAAAACCAAAGTTGTCAGAGTGTTGTAAAATTGTTGCTGGAGGTGTTGTACTTGATAAGTCACCTGCACAGCAGAAAAGACAGTAAAGGGGTTGGATGGAGTCTCTCCTAAATATACCAATGATGCGTATATCAAAGCCCTTCACTCTCTGGTCCACGTAGGCTGACACCAGTAAGTGCTTGGTAATGTTGAGGGGGGTGATGGTCCGCTCAGAGATCCGAAAGGGGCAAGTTCTTGAATCCCTACTTGGCTTCGGGACGGCGCTGTACGTCATCCTGGATATTCTGATAAAGAGGATGAAGATGAAGGTAACAATGACAAGGAGGAAGAACTTCCCTTTGAAGTCTTTTGCCTTGTCCATCCAGCCACGAATGACATTGATTCTCAACCTGAAGCAGAATTAAGAATCACAGTTCAGATGACACATTTGAGGAACAAAGAAACCTCTTTAAGAAGAGGTGTGAATGTGAACAATTTGTATAATCCTGCATGAATTGATCTGAATACCAGAGCTAACAAAAGCCTTGTCATGTGCAAAATAGTCTTTGTTAACTCTATTTCTATTTTTAACAGCACGTGTGTGTGTGTGAGTGAACGTTACAGATCTCCATTTCAGAGTCAGTTTATGAAATGGACGGTTTTGACTCGCTTAACTTGGTTGAACTTTTCATTTCCTCTTTAAAGGGCATCTCTCATAACAGCCCGAGGTCAGGTATGGTTTCATGTTATCAAAAGGGTGTAGAAACTTGATTCACAACATTTTTAGTTAAATTTTAGACAGATTTGTGTGCCAGGTGAAACAAATGCTCTTTGTATGACTTGTAAATCATTGTTCACTCAGGAACCTCAAACGTTTGCAAATAACGATGTAAAATACTGAATATAAAAACAGCCTCCAGTCAATAAGTAAAAAAAAATTAACTTGCAAGAACAACACTACTTTTCTTCACTTTCCTGTCTTCTCACTACCTACATCTACAGAACCTGTACCTTCACCTGTGGATAAAATCAACTATGAAATGCCAGTAATCTCATTCAGTAAATGTTTTAAACTGGTAGTTTATAGGTATTAACAACTGTAAAATTCCACACACACAGCTGGAGTGGTGTCCCACCTGTCGTGGTCGGCAACTCAGAGAAAGAGGACCTGGACCCAAATGCAGACAGAAGAGGAGACAGCAGGATGATTTCACTAATTTATTAAAGAATATGACTTACATGCTGAAGGTCCACAGGTAGGCAGGTAATGACAGTCAATCAACAGGTAGCAGGGAGGAAAACAGGGAAATCCACAAGACTGGTGGCAGAGAATAAACTAGTAATAATACGTGCTGGCACTACGTTAAGAGGGATGACTGAATCCACCTATCCGCCCGCTCAACAGGTGTGTGTCTTTTCACTTTTTACAGTAGGGGAGACCAGGGTTGGTTGAAACACTTTCCACTCTCTGCCACATTTCTCTGACGTCATGTTGTGCATTTGTACCAACCAACCCTGTGATGGGATTGGTTGGCACAAATGCACATAGATACAATAAAATGAAGCAACCAATAGAAATAATTTGAACATTTAATTCAAACAAGAACCAGAAAACATGAACATTTAACATATCTGCCCATTTTTAAAAGGTAGAAAGGAATGTCTCAGTACTTTTGCCTTTGACCATTCAAAATAATAATAAACTAACAATATAAACTTTGATTTTAATCTTTCAAAATAGTTTATAATCTCACAAAATACACCAACAAAATAAACATTTGGTTTTATTGACTAAAAGTTAAATTAAAGTGATGCCAAGGGGCGTGACAAAGCACCAGTACGTGACAACTCGGGAAAACACACAGACTAAAAACAGAAGGAAATTAAAGGGAACCTGGAAAATTAATGAAGACAGTACACAAGAAGAGAAGACTTTCAAACTAAAACACAAAACAAACTATAACAAAAACCCTACAACCATGACGCAACCAGCATGATTAACATGAAGGCAGTGATAATTCATCATCTTGCTTTACTGCTCAGCCTGCACCCCAAAATAACTACGACAACTGCAACAGAATTGTCCATATATCATAATATAGCTCCCCAAACAGGCCCAGGAGTGAAATTCCCACCAAAATGACTTCTATCCATCACATCTGCTGTTACTATATATATGTTTTTATTGTTAACTACTCCAATAAAGAGATCAAAATCAGCAATGCATTAGTCCATCTGTCAGTATTTCTTTACTTGTCCTTGGCACTCACTCATCACATACTCATTTCTACTGAAGATCTTAAAAAATTGGTCATAAATAGGTTTTAATTTAAAAAAAAAAGGGTAAATAAAACAGCTGGGCATTGTAGTTTTTAGCAAACTTTATTCAAACAGAAAAAAATCGTGTTTTTGGGGACTATTGTCATGGGCTCCTCTATTTCTGCCTGGTGTCAAATAATACAAAAGTAAGAAAATGATTAAATTAAGGAGATCATGAGCTTTTTATAATTTCACAATGAGCCAGCAATATATAAACTGAATACCCCTCTGCTCACCCCTTCTTTTCCAAACGTGTCGGAGAACTACGGTGGCCTTCAGGTAACTTAAAAATGTGAAAGTCTCTCTCTAGAGTCAGTGTTTGGTTTGTCTCTTCTGGGCTACTGTAGAAACATGGAGGAGCAACATGGCGGACTCTGTGAAGAGGATCCGCTCCCTATGTAGATGTAAAGGGCTCATTCTAAGCTAATGAAAACGAAATTCTTAGTTTCAGGTGATTAAACATTAATGAAAACATAGTTATGAATGTTATATTCCATTTCTGCCAATAGATCCCCTGATATCCTACACACTGCACCTTTAATTAAAAAAATAAATAAAAAATTACACGTTTTGAAATATACTGGAATGTAAAAAAAAAAGAGGAAACAAATAAATAAACAATATGTCCTGAGGTCATTATAATTGTCATTGGTTCCTACTTCATTTGACTGTAAACAGAGCTGTCTGGCCGATCACATGAACAATTAATCCCCTTAATTGATTTATGTAGACCTATTCGGTCTACAGATAAAACCTTCATTACCTCCGCCAAGGCTGAAGGCCTGGGAAGGAGGTTATGTTTTCACCGGTGTTGGTTTGTTTGCTGGTTTGTCCGTTTGGACGATTACTCCAAAAGTCCGCGATGGATTTGACTGAAATTGTTTGGAGGGGACTGGATGTGGCACAATGAACAATCCATTTGATTTTGGTGGCGATCCGGGTCATGATCCGGCTTCAGGAATTTTTTTTAAAAACTCTGCTCAGCCTGTGCATTAACACCACAGACTTTAAGACATGCGCAGTGTTACTGATGACACGTTAATGTCGCAGCGGGGGGGCAGCGACGTACAGCTCATCTCAACATAAAATATATAAAAAAAATATTTTTACGCTTTACTGGAAAATAAACGAGAGGGATTTATACATAGAAATATTTGATTGAGCTGCTGAGCAGCTGATCTACCCCACCATTCCAGGCAGGACAACAAAATCATATGAACCCATTAAACAAATTTTTATACACCTTAATAGATAATGTATCAAATAAACTGAAACATTGGACCAAAATCAACAATTAAGCAGAAAAAAAACACTGTTAAAGGGACTGTTTGTAACTTCTTACACGTATAAATCACCCGGCTCGCGTGTGGCTACGCTGTTCAGACTCAGACTCCAACACAAACTACAGGGAAACACCAAAACGGCAAAGTTATATCTAGTGAAGCCCGTCTTGCAAAACAGTGTTGGCCGCGGTCGGAGGACGCGGGGAAGACCGTAGCTTTGGTCTCCAGGGCCGCAGTCTCTGCTGTACTCTGCTCCTCTGACTACCTGCTTGCCTTCACTCAGCTCGCTCCACCTCACGTGCATGCGCGCACACTACACACTGCAGAAGACTTCGTAGCTCTGAGAATATCTGGTAAATGTACAGTGGACGTTTGTGCAGAAATAACTGCTGCAGCTGTTCCAGACCAACAGAGGTTTTCCGTGTCTTGTGAAGTGACGGGGCTCCGCAGCGAGAAACGTTATCGTCTCCGACCGGGTGCCGGTGTCTCCCTGTTCCCTCCCACCGCGGTCGGGAGGCTGAATCAGGAAAAGTCAACACTAGTATCAGCACTGATTCATGGAGAGACCTTCGTCTGGTCAGCTAACATTACTGCCAAGCAGGTGAAATATAGAGTGATATTGTGGTTTTAGCTGACGTGTGTCGCCTAGCTGTTTTGAGCCATGCTCGTTCATGTCTATTTAGAGCGAGCACAAGCGCGAGCCCGATGCTGACTTTCGTTGACTTAACGGCCACAGGTGTCGCTGTTAACAAACATTTCTGATTCTTACAAACAGTCCCTTTAATTTTGGGGAACAGGTCCCAGAGAAAAGGGAGAAAGGTAACCTTTTCACATTATCCAATTGTTAAATTGCAGAATTGTTTTGTCTTTTGTGTTGTTTTTACGGCCTACATTTGTTCTGTCAGTCATCTGTGAAGCACTTTGAGCTGCACTGACCTGTATAAAAAGTGCTAAACAAATAAAGTTTTCAGTCAAAGTCAGTCTATCAGACAGATTTTGGTCCAGACTAAAATATAAGTAAACATTTCATCAATTTGCACAGACATGGTCCCAAGACGATGCACCCTGACGACTTTGGTCATTTGGTCCTGTGACTTTTCCTCTCGTGCCACCAGTCGGTCAAAGTTTATACATATTGTGGTTTTGAGTGAAATGTCTGTTGACCTACTTTAACCTCTACATGAGCCAAAACGTTAGATGCGGAGTGTATGCTCAAAGAGCGTGAGAGGGTGTGGAGGCACAAGATCATTGAATTGTTTGAATATTCAAAACAACAGCGACAGATATAATGGAGGGGAAGAGTGGTTACAACCAGTCAAAACTCATAACACACAGTACATCTACAGTACAGTTCTTCAAAAGTTGAGGATTCTTGATAAACTCGGAAAAAAAAGTTTGGAAATGTGTGTTTGGTGGATTATTTCTCAGCCACAACAGCCTGGCACCTCCTCCTCATGCTGGTCACCAACCTGGTCACACGTTGCTGTGGGATGGCGTTCCCTTCCTCAACCAGGAATGGAACACAACACCCTCAACCAGGCTGTTGTGGCTGCGTATGGATCTTCCACCGCTACTGAGGCTCCTGACGGTGCATTAAATGAATAAAGTGTAAAATAGACAATATGTCTTGTTTGTTCCTTGTTACTGATAGAGTGTTCAATCATCCAATCCAATAAACAACTCAAAACAAGAGTCAACACCAGCAGGAGAATACACTGTTTACCATTGGCAGAGTATTTTGGCAAATGTTTTTTGGGCGCTACCCACATAATCAGCTGTGCTGCTCATCCCACAAATGCACGCTCCTTACAAGTTTGACATCATTGTTAAGGTAAATAAACAGGCTTTCCAACGATGTAAAATACAATGCCAATTAGCATTGTAACAACAGAGAAATAATCCACAAAACACAAATTTGAAAACTTTTTTTTCCGAGTTTATATTGATACCTGAATCTAGTTCTTATCATCAGCACCACCACTATTGTGGCAGCTATTGCTGAGGGCAGGGAGTATGGTGGCCCCCTAAGTGCAAAATAAGGCAACAACAACAACATTCAACCTGTTCAGCATGTGTCAGTCCATCCCATCCATCAGCTCTGACCCTCTGAGCCCAGCAGCCCCGCTCTCCTCAGTACTTTGTCCACATTGGGAATCAGTTTTTCTTGGAAGTCCCACAGTCGTTTGTCCTCATTGAGCTGCTGCAGCGTTAACGACCCCCGCAGAGGCACGCGGACATGAATGATCCGACAAACGTCCATTGGCACCTTGAACTTTTCTCCAAAAGTCTTGAGCACTTCATGCACTGAAGTCTGCTCCACCAACCTGTGATGCACAGAGACACAAATTAGTAAATTGCAATTCGTTGTCCCTACCTTTATTTTCCATGACAGTCTTTAAGGAAACTGTCCTTTAAACTATGTTTTCCAGTTCCAAAGGATAACTGCGACTGGGACTCTAATATGTTGTATGTCACTTTACAAAAAGACCTGTAGCCAAATGTTTTGTAATTCAACCAAAGCGCAGAGTGTGGTTCCTGAATGAGTAACTTTTCAGTCTGATAAATCCAGCCTACCTTGGCCGAACTATCATCTTGTGTGGGTGGTATATGTGTCTGTCGGGGTCCTCCCTGTAGATGTGCTCCAGAATATTAACGCCCGGCACCTTGTTCCACTGAGGCAGGTGAAACCTCCCACTTGGCTCAAAATGTTTCTTAGGGAAGATATGGTTCTCAATGAGGAACACTCCTGTCTACAGCATGGAAGATGGAGAGAGAATGTAAATATTCCATCCATCCATCCATCTTCAACCGCTTATCCGGGATCGGGTCGCGGGGGCAACAACTCCAGCAGGGGACCCCAAACTTCCCTTTCCCGGGCCACATTAACCAGCTCTGACTGGGGGATCCCGAGGCGTTCCCAGGCCAGAGTAGAGATATAATCTCTCCATCTAGTCCTGGGTCTTCCCCGTGGTCTCCTCCCAGCTGGTCGTGCCTGGAACACCTCCCAAGGGAGGCGCCCAGGAGGCATCCGTGCTAGATGCCCGAACCACCTCAACTGGCTCCTTTCGACGCAAAGGAGCAAGGACTCTACTCCGAGTCCCTCACGGATGACTGAGCTTCTTACCCTATCTCTAAGGGAGACGCCAGCCACCCTCCTGAGGAAACCCATTTCGGCCGCTTGCACCCGCGACCTCGTTCTTTCGGTCATGACCCAACCCTCATGACCATAGGTGAGAGTAGGAACGAAGATTGAACGGTAGATCGAGAGCTTTGCCTTCCGGCTCAGCTCTCTTTTCGTCACAACGGTGCGGTAAAGCGAATGCAATACCGCCCCTGCTGCTCCGATTCTCCGACCAATCTCACGTTCCATCGTCCCCTCACTCGCGAACAAGACCCCGAGATACTTAAACTCCTTCACTTGGGGTAAGGACTCATTCCCTACCCGGAGTAGGCAAACCACCGGTTTCCTGCTGAGAACCATGGCCTCAGATTTAGAGGTGCTGATTCTCATCCCGACTGCGTCACACTCGGCTGCGAACCGATCCAGTGAGTGCTGGAGGTCGCAGACCGATGATGCCAACAGGACCACATCATCTGCAAAAAGCAGCGATGAGATCCTCAGCACACCGATCTGCAAACCCTCCTCCACCCGACTACGCCTCGATATCCTGTCCATGAATATCACGAACAGGATTGGTGACAAAGCGCAGCCCTGGCGGAGGCCAACCCCCACCGGAAACGAGTCCGACTTATTGCCGAGGATCCGAACACAGCTCTCGCTTTGGGCGTACAGGGATTGGATGGCCCTGAGAAGTGCCCCCCTCACCCCATACTCCCGCAGCACCCCCCACAGTATCTCCCGGGGGACCCGGTCATATGCCTTCTCCAAGTCCACAAAACACATGTAGACTGGATGGGCATACTCCCAGGCCCCCTCCAGGATCCTTGCGAGAGTGAAAAGCTGGTCCGTTGTTCCACGGCCAGGACGGAATCCGCATTGTTCCTCTTCGATCTGAGGTTCGACTATCGGCCGAACCCTCCTTTCCAGCACCTTGGAGTAGACTTTACCAGGGAGGCTGAGCAGTGTGATACCCCTGTAATTGGCACACACTCTCTGGTCCCCCTTTTTGAAAAGGGGAACCACCACCCCGGTCTGCCACTCCTTAGGCACTGTCACCGACTTCCACGCGGTGTTGAAGAGACGTGTCATCCAAGACAGCCCCTCCCCACCCAGAGCCTTCAGCATTTCTGGGCGGATCTCATCAACCCCCGGGGCTTTGCCACTGTGGAGTTGTTTGACTACCTCAGTGACTTCCACCAGGGTAATTGATGATGGTCCCCCATCAGCTTCCAGCTCTGCCTCTACCATAGAGGGCGTATTGGTCGGATTCAGAAGTTCCTCAAAGTGCTCCTTCCACCGCCCGATTACCTCCTCAGTTGAGGTCAACAGTGTCCCATCCTTACTGTACACAGCTTGGATGGTTCCCCGTTTCCCCCTCCTAAGGTGCCGGATGGTTTTCCAGAAGCACTTTGGTGCCGACCGAAAGTCCTTCTCCATGGCTGCTCCGAACTCCTCCCACACCCGCTGCTTTGCCTCCGTCACGGCAGTGGCTGCTGCTCTTCGGGCCCGTCGGTACCCTGCAACTGCCTCCGGAGACCTCCGAGATAACATATCCCGGAAGGCCTCCTTCTTCAGTCGGACGGCTTCCCTGACCACCGGTGTCCACCACGGTGTTCGAGGGTTGCCGCCCCTTGAGGCACCTAAGACCTTAAAACCACAGCTCACCGCCGCAGCTTCAGCAATGGAAGCTTTGAACATCGTCCACTCGGGTTCAATGCCCCCAACCTCCACAGGGATGCCAGAAAAGCTCCGCCGGAGGTGTGAGTTGAAGATCTCTCGGACAGGGGCCTCCTCCAGACGTTCCCAGTTCACCCTCACTACGCGTTTGGGCTTACCAGGTCTGTCCAGAGTCTTCCCCCACCCTCTGACCCAACTCACCACCAGATGGTGATCAGTTGACAGCTCCGCCCCTCTCTTCACCCGAGTGTCCAAAACATGCGGCCTCAGATCAGATGATACGATTACAAAATCGATCATCGACCTTCGGCCTAGGGTGCTCTGGTACCACGTACACTTATGAGCATCCTTATGTTCGAACATGGTGTTTGTTATGGACAATCCATGACTAGCACAGAAGTCCAACAACAAACGACCACTCGGGTTTAGATCAGGGAGGCCGTTCCTCCCAATCACGCCACTCCAGGTGTCTCCATCGTTGCCCACGTGCGCGTTGAAGTCTCCCAGGAGAACTATGGAGTCCCCTACTGGAGCCCCATACAGGACTCCATTCAGGGTCTCCAAGAAGGCCGAATACTCCGAACTGCTGTTTGGTGCATACGCACAAACAACAGTCAGAGTTTTCCCCCCCATAACCCGAAGGCGTAGGGAGGCGACCCTCTCGTCCACCGGGGTAAACTCCAACGTAGCGGCACTCAGCCGGGGATTTGTGAGTATCCCCACACCCGCCCGGCGCCTCACACCATGGGCAACTCCAGAGAAGAATAGAGTCCAACCCCTATCCAAGAGTACGGTTCCAGAACCGAGGCTGTGCGTAGAGGTAAGCCCTACCAGATCCAACTGGTAGCGCTCCACCTCCCGCACAAGCTCCGGCTCCTTCCCCCACAGAGAGGTGACGTTCCACGTCCCCAGAGCCAGCCTCTGCCGCCCGGGTCCAGTCCGTCGAGGTCCCTGGCCTTCACTGCCACCCGTGTGGCAGCGCACCCGACCCAAGCGGTTCTTCCCGCAGGTGGTGAGCCCACAGGATGGAGAGGAGGGGGGTGCCACGTTCCTTTTTCGGGGTATCCCCGGCCGGGCTCCGTGGCAAGCCCGGCCACCAGACGCTCGTTGACGGGCCCTCCGTCTGGGCCTGGCTCCAGACGTGGGCCCCGGGCTTCCTCCGGGCCGGGTAACTCCTCCTCTGCCTCGTGTCGTCATTGGGTTTTTTGTGAACCATTCTTAGTCCGGCCCCTCACCTAAGACCAATTTGCCATGGGAGACCCTACCAGGAGCACGAGGCTCCAGACAACACAGCCCTCAGGGTCATAGGGACACACAAACCTCTCCACCACGTTAAGGTGATGGTTCCCGAATGTAAATATTATAAATATCAAATATTATCCTAAAGTTTGGTTATTGATGGAACATTTGTCTTTCTCAAACACACACTAAAAGTACCCTACATTTGGATGCTGCTGTTGGAGCATGTCCATCAGAGACATCAGGTTGTTGTGTTGGTACGGCATTATGATCTCGTCGATGTCGTTCAACAGGACGTAGCGTGAGCGGTCCATGGATCTGTAAATGCACTCATTAAGCGTGGCCAGCTGGCCAAAGTAGTGTACGTCCCCTCCATGCTCTGAGAAGAGCCAGCCCCGAGATGGATTCAGATGCTGGTCGATGGGCCAGGGAACCATCTCCACGAAGCCCTCCTGGCTGTAGCTCTGCAGTAGGCGGTCCAGGTCTGGGCCACAGCTGGTGTTATAGATCACCACCCTGTTCACACCCAGTAACCTGGAGCAAGGTGACACAAAGGGTAGAATTCATTACATTTAGGAGTGTGACAATATACCGGTATTGACATGGTCGTGATATTAAAAAATTTAAATATCGATATAATGTTAATAATACACATGATAATATCATGTAAATAATCCAGCACCTCTTAAATCACATTTTGGTGCAGTTATGGTTTCAGACTCTCTCTCCTCCTCCCTACACTCGTATTTTGAGTGTAATAGAGTGCAAGCACATTGGCAGCAAAGACATACATCATGACGACAGTAACAGAGACACCTGTATAATGTGATGCAATCCAGTGGCGCTTCAACAGTACCTTTGCAAAGGTTACAGTTTTTTTAAACAGTGTCAGACAAAAGGTGATTCAGTTCATTTTTGACATTGTGGTTCATGGTGTTGTTGCTGTACTGACCTGTAAATCTCCAGGGTCTGTGCAAACTGAAGCACATTGTTGTATTCTCCAAACAGGTTGGAGACGCAGACTGTGAAGTTAAACTGAAACTTTCTCTCCTCCTTCCCTTTGGTCTTCTGGTTTCTGATAGGAAGCCACGTCTGGTTAAATACATTTTCTCTGCCTGGTTGTGTCAGGAGACTGACATGTGTAGCGTTGCAGTTTTGAGGAATCTGACACATGACATCCGTAGCGACGAAGGGAAAACCAAAGTTGTCAGAGTGTTGTAAAATTGTTGCTGGAGGTGTTGTACTTGATAAGTCACCTGCACAGCAGAAAAGACAGTAAAGGGGTTGGATGGAGTCTCTCCTAAATATACCAATGATGCGTATATCAAAGCCCTTCACTCTCTGGTCCACGTAGGCTGACACCAGTAAGTGCTTGGTATTGTTGAGGGGGGTGATGGTCCGCTCAGAGATCCGAAAGGGGCAAGTTCTTGAATCCCTACTTGGCTTCGGGACGGCGCTGTACGTCATCCTGGATATTCTGATAAAGAGGATGAAGATGAAGGTAACAATGACAAGGAGGAAGAACTTCCCTTTGAAGTCTTTTGCCTTGTCCATCCAGCCACGAATGACATTGATTCTCAACCTGAAGCAGAATTAAGAATCACAGTTCAGATGACACATTTGAGGAACAAAGAAACCTCTTTAAGAAGAGGTGTGAATGTGAACAATTTGTATAATCCTGCATGAATTGATCTGAATACCAGAGCTAACAAAAGCCTTGTCATGTGCAAAATAGTCTTTGTTAACTCTATTTCTATTTTTAACAGCACGTGTGTGTGTGTGTGAATGAACGTTACAGATCTCCATTTCAGCGTCAGTTTATGAAATGGACGGTTTTGACTCGCTTAACTTGGTTGAACTTTTCATTTCCTCTTTAAAGGGCATCTCTCATAACAGCCAAAGGTCAGGTATGGTTTCATGTTATCAAAAGGGTGTAGAAACTTGATTCACAACATTTTTAGTTAAATTTTAGACAGATTTGTGTGCCAGGTGAAACAAATGCTCTTTGTATGACTTGTAAATCATTGTTCACTCAGGAACCTCAAACGTTTGCAAATAACGATGTAAAATACTGAATAAACAGCCTCCAGTCAATAAGTAAAAAAAAATTAACTTGCAAGAACAACACTACTTTTCTTCACTTTCCTGTCTTCTCACTACCTACATCTACAGAACCTGTACCTTCACCTGTGGATAAAATCAACTATGAAATGCCAGTAATCTCATTCAGTAAATGTTTTAAACTGGTAGTTTATAGGTATTAACAACTGTAAAATTCCACACACACAGCTGGAGTGGTGTCCCACCTGTCGTGGTCGGCAACTCAGAGAAAGAGGACCTGGACCCAAATGCAGACAGAAGAGGAGACAGCAGGATGATTTCACTAATTTATTAAAGAAGATGACTTACATGCTGAAGGTCCACAGGTAGGCAGGTAATGACAGTCAAGCAACAGGTAGCAGGGAGGAAAACAGGGAAATCCACAAGACTGGTGGCAGAGAATAAACTAGTAATAATACGTGCTGGCACTACGTTAAGAGGGATGACTGAATCCACCTATCCGCCCGCTCAACAGGTGTGTGTCTTTTCACTTTTTACAGTAGGGGAGACCAGGGTTGGTTGAAACACTTTCCACTCTCTGCCACATTTCTCTGACGTCATGTTGTGCATTTGTGCCAACCAACCCTGTGATGGGATTGGTTGGCACAAATGCACATAGATACAATAAAATGAAGCAACCAATAGAAATAATTTGAACATTTAATTCAAACAAGAACCAGAAAACATGAACATTTAACATATCTGCCCATTTTTAAAAGGTAGAAAGGAATGTCTCAGTACTTTTGCCTTTGACCATTCAAAATAATAATAAACTAACAATATAAACTTTGATTTTAATCTTTCAAAATAGTTTATAATCTCACAAAATACACCAACAAAATAAACATTTGGTTTTATTGACTAAAAGTTAAATTAAAGTGATGCCAAGGGGCGTGACAAAGCACCAGTACGTGACAACTCGGGAAAACACACAGACTAAAAACAGAAGGAAATTAAAGGGAACCTGGAAAATTAATGAAGACAGTACACAAGAAGAGAAGACTTTCAAACTAAAACACAAAACAAACTATAACAAAAACCCTACAACCATGACGCAACCAGCATGATTAACATGAAGGCAGTGATAATTCATCATCTTGCTTTACTGCTCAGCCTGCACCCCAAAATAACTACGACAACTGCAACAGAATTGTCCATATATCATAATATAGCTCCCCAAACGGGCCCAGAAGTGAAATTCCCACCAAAATGACTTCTATCCATCACATCTGCTGTTACTATATATATGTTTTTATTGTTAACTACTCCAATAAAGAGATCAAAATCAGCAATGCATTAGTCCATCTGTCAGTATTTCTTTACTTGTCCTTGGCACTCACTCATCACATACTCATTTCTACTGAAGATCTTAAAAAATTGGTCATAAATAGGTTTTAATTTAAAAAAAAAAGGGTAAATAAAACAGCTGGGCATTGTAGTTTTTAGCAAACTTTATTCAAACAGAAAAAAATCGTGTTTTTGGGGACTATTGTCATGGGCTCCTCTATTTCTGCCTGGTGTCAAATAATACAAAAGTAAGAAAATGATTAAATTAAGGAGATCATGAGCTTTTTATAATTTCACAATGAGCCAGCAATATATAAACTGAATACCCCTCTGCTCACCCCTTCTTTTCCAAACGTGTCGGAGAACTACGGTGGCCTTCAGGTAACTTAAAAATGTGAAAGTCTCTCTCTAGAGTCAGTGTTTGGTTTGTCTCTTCTGGGCTACTGTAGAAACATGGAGGAGCAACATGGCGGACTCTGTGAAGAGGATCCGCTCCCTATGTAGATGTAAAGGGCTCATTCTAAGCTAATGAAAACGAAATTCTTAGTTTCAGGTGATTAAACATTAATGAAAACATAGTTATGAATGTTATATTCCATTTCTGCCAATAGATCCCCTGATATCCTACACACTGCACCTTTAATTAAAAAAATAAATAAAAAATTACACGTTTTGAAATATACTGGAATGTAAAAAAAAAAGAGGAAACAAATAAATAAACAATATGTCCTGAGGTCATTATAATTGTCATTGGTTCCTACTTCATTTGACTGTAAACAGAGCTGTCTGGCCGATCACATGAACAATTAATCCCCTTAATTGATTTATGTAGACCTATTCGGTCTACAGATAAAACCTTCATTACCTCCGCCAAGGCTGAAGGCCTGGGAAGGAGGTTATGTTTTCACCGGTGTTGGTTTGTTTGCTGGTTTGTCCGTTTGGACGATTACTCCAAAAGTCCGCGATGGATTTGACTGAAATTGTTTGGAGGGGACTGGATGTGGCACAATGAACAATCCATTTGATTTTGGTGGCGATCCGGGTCATGATCCGGCTTCAGGAATTTTTTTTAAAAACTCTGCTCAGCCTGTGCATTAACACCACAGACTTTAAGACATGCGCAGTGTTACTGATGACACGTTAATGTCGCAGCGGGGAGGCAGCGACGTACAGCTCATCTCAACATAAAATATATAAAAAAAATATTTTTACGCTTTACTGGAAAATAAACGAGAGGGATTTATACATAGAAATATTTGATTGAGCTGCTGAGCAGCTGATCTACCCCACCATTCCAGGCAGGACAACAAAATCATATGAACCCATTAAACACATTTTTATACACCTTAATAGATAATGTATCAAATAAACTGAAACATTGGACCAAAATCAACAATTAAGCAGAAAAAAAACACTGTTAAAGGGACTGTTTGTAACTTCTTACACGTATAAATCACCCGGCTCGCGTGTGGCTACGCTGTTCAGACTCAGACTCCAACACAAACTACAGGGAAACACCAAAACGGCAAAGTTATATCTAGTGAAGCCCGTCTTGCAAAACAGTGTTGGCCGCGGTCGGAGGACGCGGGGAAGACCGTAGCTTTGGTCTCCAGGGCCGCAGTCTCTGCTGTACTCTGCTCCTCTGACTGCCTGCTTGCCTTCACTCAGCTCGCTCCACCTCACGTGCATGCGCGCACACTACACACTGCAGAAGACTTCGTAGCTCTGAGAATATCTGGTAAATGTACAGTGGACGTTTGTGCAGAAATAAATGCTGCAGCTGTTCCAGACCAACAGAGGTTTTCCGTGTCTTGTGAAGTGACGGGGCTCCGCAGCGAGAAACGTTATCGTCTCCGACCGGGTGCCGGTGTCTCCCTGTTCCCTCCCACCGCGGTCGGGAGGCTGAATCAGGAAAAGTCAACACTAGTATCAGCACTGATTCATGGAGAGACCTTCGTCTGGTCAGCTAACATTACTGCCAAGCAGGTGAAATATAGAGTGATATTGTGGTTTTAGCTGACGTGTGTCGCCTAGCTGTTTTGAGCCATGCTCGTTCATGTCTATTTAGAGCGAGCACAAGCGCGAGCCCGATGCTGACTTTCGTTGACTTAACGGCCACAGGTGTCGCTGTTAACAAACATTTCTGATTCTTACAAACAGTCCCTTTAATTTTGGGGAACAGGTCCCAGAGAAAAGGGAGAAAGGTAACCTTTTCACATTATCCAATTGTTAAATTGCAGAATTGTTTTGTCTTTTGTGTTGTTTTTACGGCCTACATTTGTTCTGTCAGTCATCTGTGAAGCACTTTGAGCTGCACTGACCTGTATAAAAAGTGCTAAACAAATAAAGTTTTCAGTCAAAGTCAGTCTATCAGACAGATTTTGGTCCAGACTAAAATATAAGTAAACATTTCATCAATTTGCACAGACATTCATGGTCCCAAGACGATGCACCCTGACGACTTTGGTCATTTGGTCCTGTGACTTTTCCTCTCGTGCCACCAGTCGGTCAAAGTTTATACATATTGTGGTTTTGAGTGAAATGTCTGTTGACCTACTTTAACCTCTACATGAGCCAAAACGTTAGATGCGGAGTGTATGCTCAAAGAGCGTGAGAGGGTGTGGAGGCACAAGATCATTGAATTGTTTGAATATTCAAAACAACAGCGACAGATATAATGGAGGGGAAGAGTGGTTACAACCAGTCAAAACTCATAACACACAGTACATCTACAGTACAGTTCTTCAAAAGTTGAGGATTCTTGATAAACTCGGAAAAAAAAGTTTGGAAATGTGTGTTTGGTGGATTATTTCTCAGCCACAACAGCCTGGCACCTCCTCCTCATGCTGGTCACCAACCTGGTCACACGTTGCTGTGGGATGGCGTTCCCTTCCTCAACCAGGAATGGAACACAACACCCTCAACCAGGCTGTTGTGGCTGCGTATGGATCTTCCACCGCTACTGAGGCTCCTGACGGTGCATTAAATGAATAAAGTGTAAAATAGACAATATGTCTTGTTTGTTCCTTGTTACTGATAGAGTGTTCAATCATCCAATCCAATAAACAACTCAAAACAAGAGTCAACACCAGCAGGAGAATACACTGTTTACCATTGGCAGAGTATTTTGGCAAATGTTTTTTGGGCGCTACCCACATAATCAGCTGTGCTGCTCATCCCACAAATGCACGCTCCTTACAAGTTTGACATCATTGTTAAGGTAAATAAACAGGCTTTCCAACGATGTAAAATACAATGCCAATTAGCATTGTAACAACAGAGAAATAATCCACAAAACACAAATTTGAAAACTTTTTTTTCCGAGTTTATATTGATACCTGAATCTAGTTCTTATCATCAGCACCACCACTATTGTGGCAGCTATTGCTGAGGGCAGGGAGTATGGTGGCCCCCTAAGTGCAAAATAAGGCAACAACAACAACATTCAACCTGTTCAGCATGTGTCAGTCCATCCCATCCATCAGCTCTGACCCTCTGAGCCCAGCAGCCCCGCTCTCCTCAGTACTTTGTCCACATTGGGAATCAGTTTTTCTTGGAAGTCCCACAGTCGTTTGTCCTCATTGAGCTGCTGCAGCGTTAACGACCCCCGCAGAGGCACGCGGACATGAATGATCCGACAAACGTCCATTGGCACCTTGAACTTTTCTCCAAAAGTCTTGAGCACTTCATGCACTGAAGTCTGCTCCACCAACCTGTGATGCACAGAGACACAAATTAGTAAATTGCAATTCGTTGTCCCTACCTTTATTTTCCATGACAGTCTTTAAGGAAACTGTCCTTTAAACTATGTTTTCCAGTTCCAAAGGATAACTGCGACTGGGACTCTAATATGTTGTATGTCACTTTACAAAAAGACCTGTAGCCAAATGTTTTGTAATTCAACCAAAGCGCAGAGTGTGGTTCCTGAATGAGTAACTTTTCAGTCTGATAAATCCAGCCTACCTTGGCCGAACTATCATCTTGTGTGGGTGGTATATGTGTCTGTCGGGGTCCTCCCTGTAGATGTGCTCCAGAATATTAACGCCCGGCACCTTGTTCCACTGAGGCAGGTGAAACCTCCCACTTGGCTCAAAATGTTTCTTAGGGAAGATATGGTTCTCAATGAGGAACACTCCTGTCTACAGCATGGAAGATGGAGAGAGAATGTAAATATTATAAATATCAAATATTATCCTAAAGTTTGGCTATTGATGGAACATTTGTCTTTCTCAAACGCACACTAAAAGTACCCTACATTTGGATGCTGCTGTTGGAGCATGTCCATCAGAGACATCAGATTGTTGTGTTGGTACGGCATTATGATCTCGTCGATGTCGTTCAACAGGACGTAGCGTGAGCGGTCCATGGATCTGTAAATGCACTCATTAAGCGTGGTCAGCTGGCCAAAGTAGTGTACGTCCCCTCCATGCTCTGAGAAGCGCCAGCCACGAGATGGATTCAGATGCTGGTCGATGGGCCAGGGGACCATCTCCACGAAGCCCTCCTGGCTGTAGCTCTGCAGCAGGCGGTCCAGGTCTGGGCCACAGCTGGTGTTATAGATCACCACCCTGTTCACACCCAGCAACCTGGAGCAAGGTGACACAAAGGGTAGAATTCATTACATTTAGGAGTGTGACAATATACCAGTATTGAGGGTAAATGATTGGTTCACCCAAGTTACAAAAGAACCCCAAAACATTTGATCTGACTAACCAACAGACCAACATTGCCATCCCCAGAGCTACTACACTAGCATGGCCTAAAAAAACAACAGCAACGCCTGTTTCCACAAATAGTGTCTGTTGCAGGTTTTTAAAGAGGACCTTTTATGCTTTAGTGCTGTTTTTGTGCAAAGTTATAAAGTCCAAAGTTCACTCCAAAGGGAGTTACTCTCCCCCACAGAAACACTGCTCCTGAACTGTCTGAAACACCTTGCTTGAAGCCCCGCCTTTTCTTCCGTAACGTGGTGATGTCACCAAGTAACACATTTGCATAATACCTGCTTAGTGGCTAGTTTGGCACACCCTCAAACAAAGCTAGTTAGAGCAGAGCTGGAGTGGAGTCCAAAGAGTTTGGTTCGGTTGACAGAGAAGACTGGGCTTTTTTTTGTGTGGGGGGGACAGAGCGTTTCAGACAGAGGGTGAAAAGAGGTGCTGGTATGAGAAATAAATGCGTCTTTTGAACATTAAAGCATGTAAACATGTTCTAGTAGAAACCCCAAAAACAAGTCTGCGCCTAAAATTGAGCATAATTGGTCCTCTTTAAATGTACTTTTTAATGCTGTAAGCGCCACAAACAATATCTTTTGTTTTATTGACTTAGGATTTGAAATAGTCATCTTTGGTTTTGTTCGTTCAAATTGTGTAGAGGCGGAAAATTGATAGATAATTGATAGATGGATAGCTCAAAACCAATATAAATAAAACTGAAACTAACTGGAGGGCAAGATACCACTATAAGTTTGTTTATGTGACATTCACAGCTCACTGTCTCTCAGACTCATGCACTATGCTATATGGGTATGTTATGTCAATTACAGCTAATTATGTGTTAGTTTGAATTAGTTCAAACTTGACTTTTTGAAAATATGACAGCCCTCCTCAGCAGCAACCATAACAGAGACACCTGTATAATGTGATGCAATCCAGTGGTACTGAAACAGTACACTTGCAAAAGTTACAGTTTTTTTTTTTAAAGTGTCAGAGAAAAGGTGATTCAGCTCATTTTTGACATTGTGGTTCGTGGTGTTGTTGCTGTACTGACCTGTACATCTCCAGGGTCTGCGCAAACTGAAGCACATTGTTGTAGTCTCCAAACAGGTTGGAGACGCAGACTGTGAAGTCAAACTGAAACTTTTTCTCCTCCTTCCCTTTGGTCTTCTGGTTTCTGATAGGAAGCCACGTCTGGTTAAATACATTTTCTCTGCCTGGTTGAGTCAGGAGACTGACATGTGTAGCGTTGCAGTTTTGAGGAATCTGACACATGACATCCGTAGTGACGAAGGGAAAACCAAAGTTGTCAGAGTGTTGTAAAATTGTTGTTGGAGGTGTTGTACTTGATAAGTGACCTGCACAGCAGAAAAGACAGTAAAGGGGTTGGATGGAGTCTCTCCTAAATATACCAATGATGCGTATATCAAAGCCCTTCACTCTCTGGTCCATGTAGGCTGACACCAGTAAGTGCTTGGTATTTTTGAGGGGGGTGATGGTCTGCTCAGAGATCCGAAAGGGGCAATTTTTCAGAGCATCACGCGGCTTTGGGGTGGCGCTGTACGTCATCCTGGGTATTCTCACAGTGATACAGAGGATGAAGATGGAGGTAACAATGAAGAGGAGGAAAAACTTCCCTTTGAAGTCCTTTGCCTTGTCCATCCAGCCACGGATGACACAGATTCTCAACCTGAAGCAGAATTAAGAATCACAGTTCAGATGAGACATTTGAGGAACAAAGCAAACACACTGATGGCTCAAGCTGGGCTATGTCGTTACTGCAATATCCTTAACAACTGTTAATGTGGTCACTGCAGAGAGACCTGCAACTCCAAAGGCTGTCAACCTTTCTTTTAACTGTTTGTGCTGTTTCACCAGCACTCGTCTTCTTGATCCCAATGTTGATTTGGTCTCATGCTCTTCCGTCATGTCGACACTGATTTTCTGTTATACACAGAGTGTATAAAAATCACTTGTAAAATGTAATGCAATCCAAAAAATACAGCCTTACAATAAATCCTTTCCTTGTGAAGCTCATAATGTTCAGTTTTTGTTGCAAGAGAGATGTTGATTCAACTGTAACATTTCTGGTAATTTTGGGGGGGGGGGGGTGTAAGGACCTAAAGAAGAGTTTACATTCTACATTCAAGCTGATTCTGATATTTACGCTAAATACTTGCTCACAACAACAATGCTAACATGCTGTTGCTGAGCTGGTTACAGTGTCTATTATGTTGTTCATCTTAATTTAGCGTTTAAAATTTGCTAATTGGTACTAAACCCAAAGCTGGACAGCTGGACTAATTAAAACTTTGACCTGTTGAGGGCGCTAGATGAAGAGTAGCGATGCACCGATGCCGGTTCAGATATCGGGCCAATATTGACTCAAATAGCTGGATCGGGTATCAGTGACAATGGAGCTGATCTATTCAATTCATTTCTGTTTATATACGATATACATTTTATACTTGAAATTGAATTCCTGTTTAAGTTTTAACCAATTTGTTGCTGCATTAAAAAAGGTTTACATTTCAACTGTAATTCTGGTTGATTTTGACCAGTGTACACACTTTTTTACCAAGATGCTGGTGTATGATTTATTATTTTAATAATAAATAACAATTCAGTATATATATATATATATATATATGTATTTATTTGTTAGGAAAACAATATTTAAGTCCAGCCTGATGTTGCCTTACACATAAAAGAATGATCCCAGTCACTTCCACACAGTGAGGCATACAGGTTATTAACTAGACACTGGTATCGGATGGTAGTCAGTATCGGCCGATACCCAAAGCCCAGTTATCGCTATAGGTATCGGGACTGAAAAAGTTGGATAGGTGCATCCCTAATGAAGAGTAGGGATGGGTCATGATTTAAAATTTTTAGAATAGTCATTCATCTATAAAAAAAAATCTAATAGTTTATGCAACTATCGTCTTGTCTTAAAAAAATATATTTCCCTTGTTTTTACCATCGCAGGCGTCGCATGGTAGCCTAGTAACATTACTAAAATGTGTGTAGCACGTTCAGTTCGGCTCTTAGATCAGCTGTTTGAGCGGTGGAACATTGTAAAACACACTTCATTGAAACCTGACAGAAACAACATAAAACTCACCACTTGGTTAGTCTTTGTCTCCAACAATAAAAATATAAATAAAAATAATTATGGTGAGGCTGGCACTCAGCTGCTTTACTGGATTATTAATGAGATATAATAAGTACACCAAATAGCTTGCTGAGGTCACGTATCTAGTCTAGTATCTAGCTTGTTTAAAGGCTAAAGCCTGGTCTGGCATACTGCAAAATAAATCGCTTTACCTGTTTCATACTGAATACTACTGAGGAACGCAGTATGTATTGTATACTGCATACCACGTTCATCAGTAGTATGTAGTAGGCGGTTTTGAATACAGCCAAATAGAGAGTGAGGAAGATGTCAATAAACACAAACTGCACAGCTCTGATCGTCCAATAAAGTGAAATCACCTGTGTGTGTACCGTGGGTGTGTGGAACCTTAAAAGTAAAACATACTGTAAACAGACGGATAAGGTGACCTAATCTCCCCCAACAGCCGCATTGTGTTGAAGAGGAACTGCAACTACTTTACCAACAGTGATTTTTAACGATGTTGCAACTAGGGATGCTAATTTCTAAAAATGTTCTTAACCGATAACCGACCCTCGTTAACCGATTATTAACCGTTAACTGACAAGATTTGTGCCTCGCATGCAGCGGTGCGCCAGGTGCAGTGTATGCAGTGTGTGTGGCGTTATAGCTGTGAACGCAAGTGTAGCAGACAGTGTGTGTACACTTTGTTTGTCGGTGAATAAATGCTACGAGGCAACAACTCCTCCGCTCAAGCGAGTTCAAGACCCGAGCCAACTTCCTGTATCTGTAACTCCGGCTCAGACTCCGGGCTCTTAAGGTGGACCAGCTTTTCCCCTTAAAGTTACGAGTTTTTCTAAGCTTTTAAATTCATTATTAACATTTCTTTTAACCGTTTTAACCGATAGCGTTAATCTTAATCTTAATGCTTAATTTGTAGTTCAATTTGGAGGACTTCTTTGTTTAAATTCCTCTAATCCTAATAAATATTTAAATAGATATTATCCTATAAATACTACATTAATGCTATCACACAAGTACTGGTTTCTTAAAATCTGTATGTCTTATTTTTCCATCTTTATTTTTTTTTCCAGACCCCCTCCTTTGGGTTAGAAATCCTCCCTGTTTTTGAGGTCTCAAAGTTGGCAAGTATTCTCATATACAGTAGCTAATGATAAAGGCGTAGGTCGGGTTCCAGAAGTGGGAGACCCACAATGTAAATGATATAAATGCAGTATATACTGTATATATATGATGATATTGGTTATCATATTTTCTATAATAATGGTAGTGCAGCAGGTGGTGCAATATTCGATTCAATTCAATACAACTTTTTTTTTTTATCCACGAAGGTCATTTGATTTTGGGCATGTAAAAACAGAAAGGAAACAGACATATTTACAGACATGTACAAACAGAGGAGCTGTTTTTGGCTATGCAAAACAATGCGAATGAAATGCTATGAACACCTCTGTTGTATTGTTAATACACTAAACCTACTTGTTTGGTTTCCTTGAGTACATAAGGTTGTTTGCTGCACAGTATTTCCATCAGACTTGCTAATAACCTTGACCAAACAGGTAGGGCAGCCTGTGTGGTGATATTTCCTTAAATGGCAAATTGTACTGAACTTATTGTAATACCATATAAAGTCATCTTGCTCTTGTCCTTTCTGCTACTGTGAAGTGCTTTTTCTTATTACCCTAAACTGTGGCCAAGGAATTAGAAAAAGTTTTCTTTTTCTGTCACCTTTACCTTCTCCTTTGTGCCTAAAGCCTTACTGTTTATTTTCTATTGTACTACTGTACAGAGGTGTATTGTCGCTCCACCTGTTTCCTATAGATCTTATCCTGCTAAGCTCTGCAGACATTGGAGCCTTTCCCAAACGTGTTGGGCAAGAGGGAAGGGTAAACCCTTGACTGGTGCCTGGCTATCACAGATAAGACATGGCAAAGCAAACACATTCACACTCACGCCGACTGGTATTTAAAACTGAGTGGGGAAACCAACCAAAAAGGACTAAACAGGCTGCATGACAGGTTCAAAACAAGACTTTGTTTTGCTTGTACCACCAATTAAAACCAATCAGAAAATGCCAATAATCTCATTTAAGTATGCTTTAAACAGCTGATTTATAGGGATTGCAGGGCCAGCTTAAGGCATAGGCCATATAGGCGGTCGCCTAGGGTGCCACCTCTAAAAAAAAGATTAATAATAAAAAAATAACAATATCCTCAATGTAATAAAACGTGGGACTTTCTCAGATAATATTATGATCCTTTAGTTTGATGTTATAACCACCAGTTTTAATTATTTCAACTACTTTTCTGAGAAATTATATTTCAGTTTGGTAGACGGAACTTTTTTTTTTATCAAAGGATCCGATATTAGTTAAATATTAAGCTCTTTATCTTTTGCATTGACTATTTAACTGGGACAGTTTCATGCTTATCAAAGTCAAACAAATGCTCCAATGATGAGTCACATAACGTTATCTGTGGGGGAAGATACAAGGCACTCCACCTACTTCGCAACTCTATTGTCTTTGTATCATATACATACACAGCTCTCTACCTATTTTAAACTGTGACTGTGCTGGTGTAACAATGATTTAATCACATCCAGTTACCCATATTATCTTTGACATTATCTTGTTCTCCACATGCTGCTACCTGTGGCCGCTTTTCCCCCACACCTTTTTTCAATATCAATGATCGCACATGCCAAACCCTGCATGATAAGTAAATTCTCCTTCTCGTGAGGAAATTATAGAGACGTGTAGCCACAAGCAAATGGTGAAATCAGCTTCAAGCTACTCTTTGTCTCTCATCCACTTCCACTCTCTAAACAGAAGCACAGTGCTGTGGAAACACAGCAAAGGCTTAACTGTGATGCAGATCTTCATTCACATTCCTCACACATTCTCTTTAAACAGAGCGTCATATAACAAACAAAAACCACATCCTGTAACTGACCCATTTCAAGCTTTTTTAGAGCTGGAGTTAAGAAGTTAAACAGGTCATAATTCTGGATAACTCGAGTAATTCGGACAACTACGGTTCTCTATTCCCATCCCTGGCGTATTACCTGCCTGCCAAAGTGGATGTCCTGATGATTTAATCCGCCACTGCCAACAATTTACATGCATTTGGCGGCTGGCGGGTACAACTATGACACTTCCTCTTTATCTTAACAATACAGCAGCAAAAGAGCTTTCCTTTCTCTGAACCAACAAGCTGCGTGATCATAAACCACAAGTTAACTGCCATGTTTCCATGCAACAAATAGCAACCAGTCATTAAAGTGTTAACACTATAGGGAGCATACACACTGACAAAGTCTATGAAAAATTAATTATTGTGGTGTCACAGTGGTGTTCTTTAAGTATTAATGTAGACTGTGGACAGTTGTAGTATCAGTGATAGCATGCTTAGGTACACATATTTGAGAAAGATACAAATATAACAGAATACTATAAAAAAAATATATATAACAAAGTACATTTACTCAAATACAGTACTTAAGTAGAATTTTGAGGCACTATTTTATGCTACTTTATTTATCTACTCCACTAACTAAACCAAATCAGGTCAAAGAACAGCAATATACAGAGCAATGCAAGAATGGAATTCACTCCCAAATCATATTACACAACAAAATGATAAATATGGTTTTAAAAAAAACACTAAAAGAGCATTTTCTTTGTGTTTTTGTTATTTAAACTGTGTCAGTTGTTATTGTTTTATTTACAGTTGGACGTGTATTAGTGTGAATGTGTATTTTTGTATTGTCACCATGTAAACTATGTGGACCCTGCAGGAAGAATAGCTGATGCTAAGCAAAAGCTAATGGGGATCTAAATACACACAAAAAAAGAAACTTACATTTCAGAGAGTATTGTACCCATTGTATTGTAGTACAGTACCTTGACTACCAATGGCAACATTAAAGTACCGCTTAAACATTACTCCAATTATATTAAAAGTATAACACTGACAGCAGCCACTCATTATGAGCACTTCCACCTTTTGATACTTTTAAGTACATTATGTTGCTATAACTTCTGTACTTTCACTTCAGTAAACTTTTGCACGACAGCTTCAGATGGTGCAAAATGCAGCTGCTAGAGTTCTTACAAAAACCAAGACACATTTCTGAAAG
>NC_133809.1:9854414-9871914 GCF_043250625.1 Sebastes fasciatus | reverse complement strand
GGTAGTTGTAGTGGCAGTGATATTCTGATAATAAATTAGTTGTAATTAGGAGTAGTAATCTAACTTTTATTAAACTTATTTTCCACCAGCAGATGTCACTACAGAGCACACATTACCCATCATTCTCTCTTGCTGCATTGTGTTTGTTGTACTCTCATCACCCCAGATGGCACTTTATCACAGCTGTAATTGATATGACAAAAATAGGGCATCTCAGTGAATATTGCCTTTGTCTTTATGGCATCTGAGAGCCTTTTGAAAGCCATCTCTTATCCACAAAAGACAGAGGAGAAAGGCTTCCCAAATGGGTCAGTATGAAACACAGAAAATAGGAGGGTAGCCCCTGAATGCAGAAAAGGGATATCATTTAATTTGCTCTATATTTGAGTAGACGAAGAACACAAAAAGGCATAGACTAGTAGCTTCTCTGGATTGCAATGCATTTCAAGAGGTTTACGCTGTGTGCGATGGGTCAAATAGGGTAAAAGCAGCATGTAATTACATTAATCAGTTTTTTTCCTTTCTGCATTCAACAGCTGCTCCTTTTGAAAGCATCTGTCATCTATACCTACTGTGTGACTTCTCTTATCACGCTTAGCCACGTCTCCATTACATTAGTCATGCAGAAAGGTGTGGACAGCAAAACCACAACCACATTTTTTGTATGTCAAAGTTAAAGAGATAGTCAGACATATGTTTATTCTCTTTTCGCCTAGAGTTCGATGAGAAGATTGAAACCACTCACATATTTGTCTTTTAAAAAATATATGAAGCTGCATTGAGCCAGGAGTTGGTTAACTGAGCTTATTAGATGGCTTTGTTGAATACTAGATTCTGATTGGTCAATCACAGCTTTCTACGGTCTGTTATTTCTATATAACAGACCGTAGACTGCAGGTCATCATTTCATCCTATTAGACATTTCTGTGAATTGGCATATGAATTCCTGAGTTATGGCCAAAAATGTGTTTGTGAGGTCACTGTGACCTTGACCTTTGATCACCAAAATCGAATCAGTTCATCCTTGAGTCGTAGTGGATGTTTGTGCCAAATTTAAAGAAATTCCCTACAGGCGTTCCTGAGATATCGTGGTCACAATAATGGGCTGGACGGACGGACAGAAGTACAGACCATAGACTGTATACGTAAGTGGACGTAGTTACCGTGACGTCACCTATTGGTTTGTGGACTGCTGTTTTGAGTTTTGCATTTTAGCGGTCGCCATCTTGGTATCTGGCTGTCGCAATCTTGTTTTTTTTGCAACCTGAATTGACACGAAAGGGTGGAGCTAACTACGACATATGCATTTTAGCACTTCTGGTTCCGTCGTCTGGGTTTTTTAAAAGGGTTTTTAGTTAGATGCCTGAAATAAGGTCTGTGGTTAACACAAATTTAAGAGATTTTAACTTTTTGCTCTATGATATAAAATACACAAGTAAATATCCCACTTGTGAATTTTGAAGCCTTTATGTGTCTTAGAAAAGGCGGTTGCTAACAAGTGGCTAAATGAGACTACATTACCAAGCAACTGTGACCTAAAAACAAGAATCTGGTCCTCTCTCTAGGTTCTATGGTGGAGAGGAGGTTGTGTTGCTCTGGCTCTATCTATTTGGTGTGGAGAGGAGGTCGTGTTGCTCTGGCTCTAATTGTTTGTCTGTTTGGCGTGGAGAAGAGGTCGTGTTGCTCTGGCTCTATCTATTTGGTGTGGAGAGGAGGTCGTGTTGCTCTGGCTCTATCTGTTTGGCGTGGAGAGGAGGTCGTGTTGCTCTGGCTCTGTCTGTTTGGCATGGAGGGGAGGTTGTGTTGCTCATGCTTTATCTGTTTGGCGTGGTGAGGAGGTTCTGAAAGAGATTGCAGAGATCTGAAAATTGGTCATAAATAGGTTTTCATTTAAAAAAAAAAAAAGGGTAATTAAAACAGCTGGGCATTTGTTTGTGTTTAAAACGTGATGTTTCATTCAGTTTTACAACATGTTAGAACGTGTTGCTTATAAATTTCCCTTTCACTTTTACAACATAGTAGGCGTAGTAGGCCCCTATTGACCCACATCTATGGTGCTTAGCGACTGATGTTTAATGGCCTGAGAACAGTCGAATCGGGCAATAGAAAATACATTTAAAAACACATTGACATTGTTTTTGACTACAAAAAGGGATGAAAAATGAGATTATTTGAACAATATACGGTATATATACCGTTGCAACATATAACAATATGTTACAAACCCATGCATTTTCTATGTAAAATCTGATTTGTAACTGAAACAGCTGTCAAACAAATGGAGTAAAAAGTACGAGCCTTTCTGAAACGTAGAGGAGTAAAGGTATAAAGTGGAACGTACTTGAGTCTATGTACTTTCTTATGTCTAAAAACATTATTTGGATGGCTTTTAGAAAGTTGCAACTGATGATTATAATACCTTGTTAAATGGTTAATAAATACTTTGTAAAGCATCTATAAACATTATTTAGATAGCTATTTAATACTCTGTCAATTTATAAACTAATTATTTCATATCACACAAACTAATGGTAAAATAACAGAAATGATATCATTACTATTAATTAGTAAACATCATTAATTATCATTTCATTGTTTGTTAACAGTAAAATAACGATTAACTAAGTTCAATTAACTATCAATTTACCATTTATAAATGATCGTTATTATAGTGTTATATGTGTCTGTCCATCCCATCCATCAGCTCTGACCCTCTGAGCTCAGCAGCCCCGCTCTCCTCAGTACTTTGTCCACATTGGGAATCAGTTTTTCTTGGAAGTCCCACAGTCGTTTGTCCTCATTGAGCTGCTGCAGCGTTAACGATCCCCGCCGAGCCACGCGGACATGAATGATCCGACAAACGTCCATTGGCACCTTGAACTTTTCTCCAAAAGTCTTGAGTACATCATGCACTGAAGTCTGCTCCACCAACCTGCGATGCACAGAGACACAAATTAGTAAATTGCAATTCGTTGTCCATACCTTTATTTTCCATGACAGTCTTTAAGGAAACTGTCCTTTCAACTGTGTTGACAAGTTCCAAAGGATAACTGCGACTGGGACTCTAATATGTTGTATGTCACTTTACAAAAAGACCTGTAGCCAAATGTTTTGTAATTCAACCAAAGCACAGAGTGTGGTTCCTGAATGAGTAACTTTTCAGTCTGATAAATCCAGCCTACCTTGGCCGAACTATCATCTTCTTCGCCATGAATATGTGTCTGTCGGGGTCCTCCCTGTAGATGTGCTCCAGAATATTAACGCCCGGCACCTTGTTCCACTGAGGCAGGTGAAACCTCCCACTTGGCTCAAAATGTTTCTTAGGGAAGAAATGGTTCTCAATGAGGAACACTCCTGTCTACAGCATGGAAGATGGAGAGAGAATGTAAATATTATAAATCAAATTATGATCCTAAAGTTTGGCTATTGATGGAACATTTGTCTTTCTCAAACGCACACTAAAAGTACCCTACATTTGGATGCTGCTGTTGGAGCATGTCCATCAGAGACATCAGGTTGTTGTGTTGGTACGGCATTATGATCTCGTCGATGTCGTTCAACAGGACGTAGCGTGAGCGGTCCATGGATCTGTAAATGCACTCATTAAGCGTGGCCAGCTGGCCAAAGTAGTGTACGTCCCCTCCATGCTCTGAGAAGCGCCAGCCACGAGATGGATTCAGATGCTGGTCGATGGGCCAGGGGACCATCTCCACGAAGCCCTCCTGGATGTAGCTCTGCAGCAGGCGCTCCAGGTCTGGGCCGCAGCTGGTGTTATAGATCACCACCCTGTTCACACCCAGCAACCTGGAGCAAGGTGACGCAAAGGGTAAAATTCATTACATTTGGGACTGTCGCGTATTGACTATAACTGTGATATTTAAAAACTGAAATATTAACATCAGGTTAATAATACACATGATGATTTCATGTAAATCAGTGCTTTTTCCTTTAGGGACCCATTTTCTATCATTGAGTAAACTGACGACTCCTGACTAAGTAACATATTTTATGAGGAGATCGTGTTGCTCTGGCTCTATCTCTTTGGCGACGCCAGGAAGTTACTTGACATCCTCCTTGATCCACCTTCTCACATATGTTGACACTATATGTATTATTTTTTGTCACATGGATTGTCTATGTTGTATTTTCATTATGTTGTTACTCTGTATGCACGACATCTATTGTACGTCTGTCCGTCCTGGAAGAGGGATCCCTCCTCTGCCGCTCTCATGGATCTATTAAGAGAACTGGATACAGCGTTGGAGGCGGGGCCCCGTTCATTCCTATGAAAGTTGCTCAGTGGCACACGGAGCCAAAATGGCTCGAGTTCCGACGGGAAAAGTACCCGGATCTTCCGGCGATCGTTCACATCCATTGAGCCCATGGAGCAGGCTTGGGCTGGGTTAGTGTCCGATCGGTCACATGGCTCGGACAAGGGGTCACAGCCATCACAGTGTCGTCACGGCTTGCTAACTCCGCCTCCCAGCCCTCGCTCCAGCCTCGGTCTGGGTTTCATTCACATGAACACAGAAAGGGAAATAACCCTGGATTTAGCTTTAAGTGCATTTTACGGGCATTTTACGGGCTATTCAAGTGTTCGTACTGGGGTGTTGATTCACCTAAAAAAAACAGGTGCTCTTCCGTCCCATTGGCCTTCTTCTACAACATGATGTCTGACATTATATAACATCTTTATAGAGGGCAAGCACATTTATAGCAAAGATTTGCATACCTTCCCTCCACACATATACAACTAATATAAGAAATGACAGTAACAGAGACACCTGTATAATGTGATGCAATCCAGTGGCGCTTCAACAGTACCTTTGCAAAGGTTACAATTTTTTTAAACAGTGTCAGAAAAAAGGTGATTCAGCTCATTTTTGACATTGTGGTTCGTGGTGTTGTTGCTGTACTGACCTGTACATCTCCAGGGTCTGTGCAAACTGAAGCACATTGTTGTATTCTCCAAACAGGTTGGAGACGCAGACTGTGAAGTCAAACTGAAACTTTTTCTCCTCCTTCCCTTTGGTCTTCTGGTTTCTGATAGGAAGCCACGTCTGGTTAAATACATTTTCTCTGCCTGGTTGAGTCAGGAGAATGACATGTGTAGCGGTGCAGTTTTCAGGAATCTGACACATGACATCCGTAGTAGTGAAGGGAAACTCAAAGTTGTCAGAGTGTTGTAAAATTGTTGCTGGAGGTGTTGTACTTGATAAGTCACCTGCACAGCAGAAAAGACAGTAAAGGGGTTGGATGGAGTCTCTCCTAAATATGCCAATGATGCGTATATCAAAGCCCTTCACTCTCTGGTCCATGTAGGCTGACACCAGTAAGTGCTTGGTATTTTTGAGGGGGGTGATGGTCTGCTCAGAGATCCGAAAGGAGGAAGTTTTCAGAGCCTCACGCGGCTTTGGGATGGCGCCGTACATCGTCCTGGGTATTCTCACATTGATAAAGAGGATGAAGATGAAGGTAACAATGAAGAGGAGGAAAAACTTCCCTTTGAAGTCTTTTGCCTTGTCCATCCAGCCACGGATGACACAGATTCCCAACCTGAGGCAGAATTAGGAATCACACTTCAGATGACACATTTGAGGAACAAAGAAAGCTCTTTAAGAAGAGGTGTGAATGTGAACAAGTTATATTTGAAACAATTGTTTAATCCTGCATGAATTCCTCTGAATACCAGAGCTAACAAAAGCCTTGTCATGTGCAAAATAGTCTTTGTTAACTGTAAGTTCCGTTGCATAAATGTGTTCATGATATATAATTAGTAATTGATCCCATAAGTTCATGCAATAAATAAATAAATAGATAATTCATATAATGTAAGGTTAAAAATGTAAATATGATGTGAGTAAAATTATTTGTTTCATACAGTTCAAAATGTGTAACAGGTAGAAATGTTTCATTCAAAAGTACATTAGTCCACTGTGTTTTACGTTCCGCCCCGGGACCAATGTTCCCTGTGTAGTACCACTACGACGGAATTTGTTGAGGGACTGTAAACAATACAACGTGAGTGAAGGAGCAGATGCCTTTCGCGGGGCTCTGTAAAGTGTTTAAAGCTATGATTATCGACGTCTGAAGCTAAAAGCAGACAGTCAAAGAGACTTTCAAAAGGACTTTCATGGACTCAAGAACCTCTTTTCATGACAAGCCGCCAACGAGGTATTGTTGTTCTACATGTAAATGCACTTTAACTCATGTTCGCGCCGATTTGTATTTTCCTTTGTTCTCATGCTATGTCAAGTGTATTTTACCGATATGCTTGTGCTATGTTGATTCGTAGTTCTCACGGCGTGTGCATGGCGTGACTAAGAAGTGAAGCATCAGAGAAAAGATGTGTCCAAGCAATAAACGCCCGTATCAAAGAACCGACCTGTGTTTGTGTTGTTGTGAAGAGAGTTACATTAACTCTATTTCTATTTTTAACAGCATGTGAGTGTGTGATGTTTCACCAACACCTGTCTTCTTGATGCCAAGGTTAATTTGGCGAAATGTTCTGAAACAAAGAACTCCTTGATCTTCACTTATTCACTGACTTATTAGTTTATATTTATATAAGAGGACAGAAAATTAGAAACAAAGTATGATGCAGTCCAATAGGGCTTATTACAGGACTCTTGTATAGTGGTAACTTGTTTTGAGTCTTGAAATAACAACTAGGAGACATAAACTTAAACCCCTGTTCTAACACATGACTAACAACTGACACTTGTTGACCGAGCGCCAATAAAATCATACTATGTAATTAAACCGTTCATTTTATAAAACTGCTTTTCCTTGCCAGTAAGACTTGAAATGAAACGTTCAACCAAGTTAAGCTGGTTTACTAAATGGATTTCCACTGCAATGAGCTATTATATAACAAACATAACAGATGTAAGCATTTAAGAGAAAAAAGAAGATCATTTTTTTGTGACAACAGCGCCACCATGTTGCAGTACACTAGCCAGTGACATCACCAGGTTGGTTAGCTCGGCTAAGTTACACAGATACAACGGTAGAGACCGTGGAAGACGAGGAGCTTTGGGCGTATGTTTTCTTAGCGACCCTGTCTTTGAACGGTATGAATGAGACAGCAGAGGAGGAGAGACAGGTGATCAGAGAGAGGAGAGGACAGGAGATGGAGAGACAGCCAGCTGCAGCTGGAGTGAGTGCCTGTCGGTGGGCTCTTTCAGTGCCACTAGCCAGCGCTGCAGTAACGTTACCGATCTCAGTTTCAGCATCAGTTTATGAAATGGACGGTTTTGTCCTTAGTTTTAACATTCACGGTCTCTACTGTTGTATCCGTGTAACTTAGCCGAGCCAACCAACCTGATAACATCACAGGCTAGAGTACTGCAACGTGGCGGCGCTCCTCTCACAAAAAGATGAAACGGATCTTCTTTTTTCTCTTAAATGCTTACATTTGTCAAACCAGCTTAACTTGGTTGAACTTTTCATTACCTCTTAAAAGGGCATCTCTCAGAACAGCTCAAGGTCTGGTATGGTTTCATGTTATCACAAGGGTGTAGAAACTTGTTTCACAACATTTAAGTTAAACTTGAGACAGATTTGTGTACCAGGTGAAACAAATGCTCTTTTTATGACTTGCACATCATTGTTCACTCAGGAACCTCAAACGTTTGCAAATTACAACTCAGAGAAATAGGAACTGGACCCAAATGCATACAGAAGAGGAGACAGCAGGATGATTTCACTAATTTATTAAAGAATATGACTTACATGCTGAAGGTCCACAGGTAGGCAGGTAATGGCAGTCAATCAACAGGTAGCAGGGAGGAAAACAGGGAAATCCACAAGACTGGTGGCAGAGAATAAACTAGTAATAACACATACTGGCACTATGTTAAGAGGAATGACTAAATCCACCTACCCGTCCGCCCGAAAGGTGTGTGTCTTTTCACTCTTTACAGTAGGGGAGACCGGGATTGGTTGGCACACTTTCCACTCTCTGCCGTATTTCTCTGATATCATGTTGTGCATTAGTGCCAAACAACTCTGTGATGGGATTGGTTGGCACAATGCACATAGATACAAAAAATTAAGCAACCAATAGAAACAATTTGAACATTTAATTCAAACAAGAACCAGAAAACATGAACATTTAACATATTTGCCCATTTTTAAAAGGTAGAAAGGAATGTCTAAGTACTTTTGCCGTACTAAGTATAGGGGAAGCATAAAAACAGGAGTCTTCAGTTGTCACCTCACGGGCATTTTGAGAAATTGCAGGAGTTTCATCCACTAATTTTCCTGCCTAGATTATATTTGTAAATGTCCTGCTGGTGAGGGTGTACACAAGTGTGTCCATCTTATCGTCTGTCCATCCGATGCATCAGTTCTTCCCCTCTGAAGTCAGCAGCCCCGCTCTCCTCAGCACCTTGCTCACACTGGGGACCAGCTTGTCTGTGAAGTCCCAGAGTCGGGCGTCCACTTGGAGCTGCTCCAGCGGCAGTTCTGTCGGGGTGCTGATTGGGGAGTGAATGATCCGACACACGTCTTGTGGAACCATGAACTTTTGTCCGAACATGCTGAGCACGTCGTGTACTGAGGTCTGCTGCACCATCCTGCGACGTACATAAACATTCACACAATGCTGCCACTGATTAAATATAATACTTTAAAACAGTTTCTCTCAAAACACCTGTAGTTCGTGGACCATATTGTGTGTGAGCCTTGAGGGAAAGCAAACAGGATTTCTCCTGGATTCACTAATAGTGTGAGAAGTCATCTTACCTTGGCCGAACTATCAGCTTGTGGGGGTGGTAGATGGTTCTGTCAACCTCCTCCTTGTAGATGCGCTCCAGGATATTAAAGCCTGGCACCCCTCTCCATTGAGGAAGGGGACCCCTTTTACTTTCATCAAAGGGTTTCTTGGGAAATATATGGTTCTCAATGAGGAACACACCCGTCTGCAGAATATGAGGATCGACGGGTGCAGCATGGAAGTTGGAAAGACAGTACAATATAAATCATAAATCATAAATAAGTTTCAGTAAAATGTTATGTCATTCATGAAACTCACGCCAAAAGTACCCTACATTTGGATGCTGCTGTTGGAGCACGTCCATCAGAGACATCAGGTTGTCGTGTTGGTATGGCATTATGATCTCGTCGATGTCGTTCAACAGGACGTAGCGTGAGCGGTCCATGGATCTGTAAATGCACTCATTAAGCGTGGCTAGCTGGCCAAAGTAGTGTACGTCCCCTCCATACTTGGAGAAGAGCCATCCCCGAGATGGATTCAGATGCTGGTCGATGGGCCAGGGGACCATCTCCACGAAGCCCTCCTGGCTGTAGCTCTGCAGCAGGCGGTCCAGGTCTGGGCCACAGCTGGTGTTATAGATCACCACCCTGTTCACACCCAGCAACCTGGAGCAAGGTGACACAAAGGGTAGAATTCATTACATTTAGGAGTGTGACAATATACCAGTATTGAGGGTAAATGATTGGTTCACCCAAGTTACAAAAGAACCCCAAAACATTTGATCTGACTAACCAACAGACCAACATTGCCATCCCCAGAGCTACTACACTAGCATGGCCTAAAAAAACAACAGCAACGCCTGTTTCCACAAATAGTGTCTGTTGCAGGTTTTTAAAGAGGACCTTTTATGCTTTAGTGCTGTTTTTGTGCAAAGTTATAAAGTCCAAAGTTCACTCCAAAGGGAGTTACTCTCCCCCACAGAAACACTGCTCCTGAACTGTCTGAAACACCTTGCTTGAAGCCCCGCCTTTTCTTCCGTAACGTGGTGATGTCACCAAGTAACACATTTGCATAATACCTGCTTAGTGGCTAGTTTGGCACACCCTCAAACAAAGCTAGTTAGAGCAGAGCTGGAGTGGAGTCCAAAGAGTTTGGTTCGGTTGACAGAGAAGACTGGGCTTTTTTTTGTGTGGGGGGGACAGAGCGTTTCAGACAGAGGGTGAAAAGAGGTGCTGGTATGAGAAATAAATGCGTCTTTTGAACATTAAAGCATGTAAACATGTTCTAGTAGAAACCCCAAAAACAAGTCTGCGCCTAAAATTGAGCATAATTGGTCCTCTTTAAATGTACTTTTTAATGCTGTAAGCGCCACAAACAATATCTTTTGTTTTATTGACTTAGGATTTGAAATAGTCATTTTTGGTTTTGTTCGTTCAAATTGTGTAGAGGCGGAAAATTGATAGATAATTGATAGATGGATAGCTCAAAACCAATATAAATAAAACTGAAACTAACTGGAGGGCAAGATACCACTATAAGTTTGTTTATGTGACATTCACAGCTCACTGTCTCTCAGACTCATGCACTATGCTATATGGGTATGTTATGTCAATTACAGCTAATTATGTGTTAGTTTGAATTAGTTCAAACTTGACTTTTTGAAAATATGACAGCCCTCCTCAGCAGCAACCATAACAGAGACACCTGTATAATGTGATGCAATCCAGTGGTACTGAAACAGTACACTTGCAAAAGTTACAGTTTTTTTTTTTAAAGTGTCAGAGAAAAGGTGATTCAGCTCATTTTTGACATTGTGGTTCGTGGTGTTGTTGCTGTACTGACCTGTACATCTCCAGGGTCTGTGCAAACTGAAGCACATTGTTGTAGTCTCCAAACAGGTTGGAGACGCAGACTGTGAAGTCAAACTGAAACTTTTTCTCCTCCTTCCCTTTGGTCTTCTGGTTTCTGATAGGAAGCCACGTCTGGTTAAATACATTTTCTCTGCCTGGTTGAGTCAGGAGAATGACATGTGTAGCGGTGCAGTTTTGAGGAATCTGACACATGACATCCGTAGTGACGAAGGGAAAACCAAAGTTGTCAGAGTGTTGTAAAATTGTTGTTGGAGGTGTTGTACTTGATAAGTCACCTGCACAGCAGAAAAGACAGTAAAGGGGTTGGATGGAGTCTCTCCTAAATATACCAATGATGCGTATATCAAAGCCCTTCACTCTCTGGTCCATGTAGGCTGACACCAGTAAGTGCTTGGTATTTTTGAGGGGGGTGATGGTCTGCTCAGAGATCCGAAAGGGGCAATTTTTCAGAGCATCACGCGGCTTTGGGGTGGCGCTGTACGTCATCCTGGGTATTCTCACAGTGATACAGAGGATGAAGATGGAGGTAACAATGAAGAGGAGGAAAAACTTCCCTTTGAAGTCCTTTGCCTTGTCCATCCAGCCACGGATGACACAGATTCTCAACCTGAAGCAGAATTAAGAATCACAGTTCAGATGACACATTTGAGGAACAAAGCAAACACACTGATGGCTCAAGCTGGGCTATGTCGTTACTGCAATATCCTTAACAACTGTTAATGTGGTCACTGCAGAGAGACCTGCAACTCCAAAGGCTGCCAACCTTTCTTTTAACTGTTTGTGCTGTTTCACCAGCACCCGTCTTCTTGATCCCAATGTTGATTTGGTCTCATGCTCTTCCGTCATGTCGACACTGATTTTCTGTTATACACAGAGTGTATAAAAATCACTTGTAAAATGTAATGCAATCCAAAAAATACAGCCTTACAATAAATCCTTTCCTTGTGAAGCTCATAATGTTCAGTTTTTGTTGCAAGAGAGATGTTGATTCAACTGTAACATTTCTGGTAATTTTGGGGGGGGGGGGGGTGTAAGGACCTAAAGAAGAGTTTACATTCTACATTCAAGCTGATTCTGATATTTACGCTAAATACTTGCTCACAACAACAATGCTAACATGCTGTTGCTGAGCTGGTTACAGTGTCTATTATGTTGTTCATCTTAATTTAGCGTTTAAAATTTGCTAATTGGTACTAAACCCAAAGCTGGACAGCTGGACTAATTAAAACTTTGACCTGTTGAGGGCGCTAGATGAAGAGTAGCGATGCACCGATGCCGGTTCAGATATCGGGCCAATATTGACTCAAATAGCTGGATCGGGTATCAGTGACAATGGAGCTGATCTATTCAATTCATTTCTGTTTATATACGATATACATTTTATACTTGAAATTGAATTCCTGTTTAAGTTTTAACCAATTTGTTGCTGCATTAAAAAAGGTTTACATTTCAACTGTAATTCTGGTTGATTTTGACCAGTGTACACACTTTTTTACCAAGATGCTGGTGTATGATTTATTATTTTAATAATAAATAACAATTCAGTATATATATATATATATATATATATATGTATTTATTTGTTAGGAAAACAATATTTAAGTCCAGCCTGATGTTGCCTTACACATAAAAGAATGATCCCAGTCACTTCCACACAGTGAGGCATACAGGTTATTAACTAGACACTGGTATCGGATGGTAGTCAGTATCGGCCGATACCCAAAGCCCAGTTATCGCTATAGGTATCGGGACTGAAAAAGTTGGATAGGTGCATCCCTAATGAAGAGTAGGGATGGGTCATGATTTAAAATTTTTAGAATAGTCATTCATCTATAAAAAAAAATCTAATAGTTTATGCAACTATCGTCTTGTCTTAAAAAAATATATTTCCCTTGTTTTTACCATCGCAGGCGTCGCATGGTAGCCTAGTAACATTACTAAAATGTGTGTAGCACGTTCAGTTCGGCTCTTAGATCAGCTGTTTGAGCGGTGGAACATTGTAAAACACACTTCATTGAAACCTGACAGAAACAACATAAAACTCACCACTTGGTTAGTCTTTGTCTCCAACAATAAAAATATAAATAGAAATAATTATGGTGAGGCTGGCACTCAGCTGCTTTACTGGATTATTAATGAGATATAATAAGTACACCAAATAGCTTGCTGAGGTCACGTATCTAGTCTAGTATCTAGCTTGTTTAAAGGCTAAAGCCTGGTCTGGCATACTGCAAAATAAATCGCTTTACCTGTTTCATACTGAATACTACTGAGGAACGCAGTATGTATTGTATACTGCATACCACGTTCATCAGTAGTATGTAGTAGGCGGTTTTGAATACAGCCAAATAGAGAGTGAGGAAGATGTCAATAAACACAAACTGCACAGCTCTGATCGTCCAATAAAGTGAAATCACCTGTGTGTGTACCGTGGGTGTGTGGAACCTTAAAAGTAAAACATACTGTAAACAGACGGATAAGGTGACCTAATCTCCCCCAACAGCCGCATTGTGTTGAAGAGGAACTGCAACTACTTTACCAACAGTGATTTTTAACGATGTTGCAACTAGGGATGCTAATTTCTAAAAATGTTCTTAACCGATAACCGACCCTCGTTAACCGATTATTAACCGTTAACTGACAAGATTTGTGCCTTGCATGCAGCGGTGCGCCAGGTGCAGTGTATGCAGTGTGTGTGGCGTTATAGCTGTGAACGCAAGTGTAGCAGACAGTGTGTGTACACTTTGTTTGTCGGTGAATAAATGCTACGAGGCAACAACTCCTCCGCTCAAGCGAGTTCAAGACCCGAGCCAACTTCCTGTATCTGTAACTCCGGCTCAGACTCCAGGCTCTTAAGGTGGACCAGCTTTTCCCCTTAAAGTTACGAGTTTTTCTAAGCTTTTAAATTCATTATTAACATTTCTTTTAACCGTTTTAACCGATAGCGTTAATCTTAATCTTAATGCTTAATTTGTAGTTCAATTTGGAGGACTTCTTTGTTTAAATTCCTCTAATCCTAATAAATATTTAAATAGATATTATCCTATAAATACTACATTAATGCTATCACACAAGTACTGGTTTCTTAAAATCTGTATGTCTTATTTTTCCATCTTTATTTTTTTTTCCAGACCCCCTCCTTTGGGTTAGAAATCCTCCCTGTTTTTGAGGTCTCAAAGTTGGCAAGTATTCTCATATACAGTAGCTAATGATAAAGGCGTAGGTCGGGTTCCAGAAGTGGGAGACACACAATGTAAATGATATAAATGCAGTATATACTGTATATATATGATGATATTGGTTATCATATTTTCTATAATAATGGTAGTGCAGCAGGTGGTGCAATATTCGATTCAATTCAATACAACTTTTTTTTTTTATCCACGAAGGTCATTTGATTTTGGGCATGTAAAAACAGAAAGGAAACAGACATATTTACAGACATGTACAAACAGAGGAGCTGTTTTTGGCTATGCAAAACAATGCGAATGAAATGCTATGAACACCTCTGTTGTATTGTTAATACACTAAACCTACTTGTTTGGTTTCCTTGAGTACATAAGGTTGTTTGCTGCACAGTATTTCCATCAGACTTGCTAATAACCTTGACCAAACAGGTAGGGCAGCCTGTGTGGTGATATTTCCTTAAATGGCAAATTGTACTGAACTTATTGTAATACCATATAAAGTCATCTTGCTCTTGTCCTTTCTGCTACTGTGAAGTGCTTTTTCTTATTACCCTAAACTGTGGCCAAGGAATTAGAAAAAGTTTTCTTTTTCTGTCACCTTTACCTTCTCCTTTGTGCCTAAAGCCTTACTGTTTATTTTCTATTGTACTACTGTACAGAGGTGTATTGTCGCTCCACTTGTTTCCTATAGATCTTATCCTGCTAAGCTCTGCAGACGTTGGAGCCTTTCCCAAACGTGTTGGGCAAGAGGGAAGGGTAAACCCTTGACTGGTGCCTGGCTATCACAGATAAGACATGGCAAAGCAAACACATTCACACTCACGCCGACTGGTATTTAAAACTGAGTGGGGAAACCAACCAAAAAGGACTAAACAGGCTGCATGACAGGTTCAAAACAAGACTTTGTTTTGCTTGTACCACCAATTAAAACCAATCAGAAAATGCCAATAATCTCATTTAAGTATGCTTTAAACAGCTGATTTATAGGGATTGCAGGGCCAGCTTAAGGCATAGGCCATATAGGCGGTCGCCTAGGGTGCCACCTCTAAAAAAAAGATTAATAATAAAAAAATAACAATATCCTCAATGTAATAAAACGTGGGACTTTCTCAGATAATATTATGATCCTTTAGTTTGATGTTATAACCACCAGTTTTAATTATTTCAACTACTTTTCTGAGAAATTATATTTCAGTTTGGTAGACGGAACTTTTTTTTTTATCAAAGGATCCGATATTAGTTAAATATTAAGCTCTTTATCTTTTGCATTGACTATTTAACTGGGACAGTTTCATGCTTATCAAAGTCAAACAAATGCTCCAATGATGAGTCACATAACGTTATCTGTGGGGGAAGATACAAGGCACTCCACCTACTTCGCAACTCTATTGTCTTTGTATCATATACATACACAGCTCTCTACCTATTTTAAACTGTGACTGTGCTGGTGTAACAATGATTTAATCACATCCAGTTACCCATATTATCTTTGACATTATCTTGTTCTCCACATGCTGCTACCTGTGGCCGCTTTTCCCCCACACCTTTTTTCAATATCAATGATCGCACATGCCAAACCCTGCATGATAAGTAAATTCTCCTTCTCGTGAGGAAATTATAGAGACGTGTAGCCACAAGCAAATGGTGAAATCAGCTTCAAGCTACTCTTTGTCTCTCATCCACTTCCACTCTCTAAACAGAAGCACAGTGCTGTGGAAACACAGCAAAGGCTTAACTGTGATGCAGATCTTCATTCACATTCCTCACACATTCTCTTTAAACAGAGCGTCATATAACAAACAAAAACCACATCCTGTAACTGACCCATTTCAAGCTTTTTTAGAGCTGGAGTTAAGAAGTTAAACAGGTCATAATTCTGGATAACTCGAGTAATTCGGACAACTACGGTTCTCTATTCCCATCCCTGGCGTATTACCTGCCTGCCAAAGTGGATGTCCTGATGATTTAATCCGCCACTGCCAACAATTTACATGCATTTGGCGGCTTGCGGGTACAACTATGACACTTCCTCTTTATCTTAACAATACAGCAGCAAAAGAGCTTTCCTTTCTCTGAACCAACAAGCTGCGTGATCATAAACCACAAGTTAACTGCCATGTTTCCATGCAACAAATAGCAACCAGTCATTAAAGTGTTAACACTATAGGGAGCATACACACTGACAAAGTCTATGAAAAATTAATTATTGTGGTGTCACAGTGGTGTTCTTTAAGTATTAATGTAGACTGTGGACAGTTGTAGTATCAGTGATAGCATGCTTAGGTACACATATTTGAGAAAGATACAAATATAACAGAATACTATAAAAAAAATATATATAACAAAGTACATTTACTCAAATACAGTACTTAAGTAGAATTTTGAGGCACTATTTTATGCTACTTTATTTATCTACTCCACTAACTAAACCAAATCAGGTCAAAGAACAGCAATATACAGAGCAATGCAAGAATGGAATTCACTCCCAAATCATATTACACAACAAAATGATAAATATGGTTTTAAAAAAAACACTAAAAGAGCATTTTCTTTGTGTTTTTGTTATTTAAACTGTGTCAGTTGTTATTGTTTTATTTACAGTTGGACGTGTATTAGTGTGAATGTGTATTTTTGTATTGTCACCATGTAAACTATGTGGACCCTGCAGGAAGAATAGCTGATGCTAAGCAAAAGCTAATGGGGATCTAAATACACACAAAAAAAGAAACTTACATTTCAGAGAGTATTGTACCCATTGTATTGTAGTACAGTACCTTGACTACCAATGGCAACATTAAAGTACCGCTTAAACATTAATCCAATTATATTAAAAGTATAACACTGACAGCAGCCACTCATTATGAGCACTTCCACCTTTTGATACTTTTAAGTACATTATGTTGCTATAACTTCTGTACTTTCACTTCAGTAAACTTTTGCACGACAGCTTCAGATGGTGCAAAATGCAGCTGCTAGAGTTCTTACAAAAACCAAGACACATTTCTGAAAGATACAAATATAACAGAATACTATAAAAGAAAATATATATATATATATATATATACTGTATAACAAAGTACATTTACTAAAATACAGTACTTAAGTAGAACTTTGAGGCACTATTTTATGCTACTTTATTTATCTACTCCACTAACTACAAACTACAACATTAAAGTATAACACTGACAGCAGCCACTCTGCATTATGAGTACTTCCCCCTTTTGATACATTATGTTGCTATAACTTCTGTACTTTTACCTCAATAAACTTTTGCACGACTTGTAACTTTTCATACTGTGGTGTTGCCTACTTTTACTAGTATTTGGATACTCCTTGCATACACTGACAGTAGACTTTAAAAACACACTTTTTGGCAGGAAATTAAGGCACAAGAGGGGAGATAATGTTAGGATTAAGTAGACTAGGTATCATTAAACTCAACGATTCTAAAGTGGGATGTTAAAAGCAGTGACGACAGAACAACACGCGACAGAGTGATTCAGCAAAACTACATGTTATAATATGATATTTATAATTAGCGTTATATGTTAGGAGTATAAAAATACTACACAATAAATCCACTATATGACAGGAAGCCTAGTTTCCGTTAGTCGAGAGGAAGATAATACCCGAAGGAGTAAAACTAGCACTAAGTAAAGAAATACTAAGTATTGGACTTATTAGCTAGTTAATTCGTATTATGCTTACTTAAAGACCAAAGT
>NC_133809.1:9831914-9849414 GCF_043250625.1 Sebastes fasciatus | reverse complement strand
ATTATGACCACTTTGTCTTTTCAATGTCATTTCAAAATTGTATTTCCATTTTTACAACTCTGCAAGTATAATATAAAGCCAGTTTATGTTGAGGTTAATATTGGTAGTTGTAGTGGCAGTGATATTCTGATAATAAATTAGTTGTAATTAGGAGTAGTAATCTAACTTTTATTAAACTTATTTTCCACCAGCAGATGTCACTACAGAGCACACATTACCCATCATTCTCTCTTGCTGCATTGTGTTTGTTGTACTCTCATCACGCCAGATGGCACTTTATCACAGCTGTAATTGATATGACAAAAATAGGGCATCTCAGTGAATATTGCCTTTGTCTTTATGGCATCTGAGAGCCTTTTGAAAGCCATCTCTTATCCACAAAAGACAGAGGAGAAAGGCTTCCCAAATGGGTCAGTATGAAACACAGAAAATAGGAGGGTAGCCCATGAATGCAGAAAAGGGATATCATTTAATTTGCTCTATATTTGAGTAGACGAAGAACACAAAAAGGCATAGACTAGTAGCTTCTCTGGATTGCAATGCATTTCAAGAGGTTTACGCTGTGTGCGATGGGTCAAATAGGGTAAAAGCAGCATGTAATTACATTAATCAGTTTTTTTCCTTTCTGCATTCAACAGCTGCTCCTTTTGAAAGCATCTGTCATCTATACCTACTGTGTGACTTCTCTTATCACGCTTAGCCACGTCTCCATTACATTAGTCATGCAGAAAGGTGTGGACAGCAAAACCACAACCACATTTTTTGTATGTCAAAGTTAAAGAGATAGTCAGACATATGTTTATTCTCTTTTCGCCTAGAGTTCGATGAGAAGATTGAAACCACTCACATATTTGTCTTTTAAAAAAAATATGAAGCTGCATTGAGCCAGGAGTTGGTTAACTGAGCTTATTAGATGGCTTTGTTGAATACTAGATTCTGATTGGTCAATCACAGCTTTCTACGGTCTGTTATTTCTATATAACAGACCGTAGACTGCAGGTCATCATTTCATCCTATTAGACATTTCTGTGAATTGGCATATGAATTCCTGAGTTATGGCCAAAAATGTGTTTGTGAGGTCACTGTGACCTTGACCTTTGATCACCAAAATTGAATCAGTTCATCCTTGAGTCGTAGTGGATGTTTGTGCCAAATTTAAAGAAATTCCCTACAGGCGTTCCTGAGATATCGTGGTCACAATAATGGGCTGGACGGACGGACAGAAGTACAGACCATAGACTGTATACGTAAGTGGACGTAGTTACCGTGACGTCACCTATTGGTTTGTGGACTGCTGTTTTGAGTTTTGCATTTTAGCGGTCGCCATCTTGGTATCTGGCTGTCGCAATCTTGTTTTTTTTGCAACCTGAATTGACACGAAAGGGTGGAGCTAACTACGACATATGCATTTTAGCACTTCTGGTTCCGTCGTCTGGGTTTTTTAAAAGGGTTTTTAGTTAGATGCCTGAAATAAGGTCTGTGGTTAACACAAATTTAAGAGATTTTAACTTTTTGCTCTATGATATAAAATACACAAGTAAATATCCCACTTGTGAATTTTGAAGCCTTTATGTGTCTTAGAAAAGGCGGTTGCTAACAAGTGGCTAAATGAGACTACATTACCAAGCAACTGTGACCTAAAAACAAGAATCTGGTCCTCTCTCTAGGTTCTATGGTGGAGAGGAGGTTGTGTTGCTCTGGCTCTATCTATTTGGTGTGGAGAGGAGGTCGTGTTGCTCTGGCTCTAATTGTTTGTCTGTTTGGCGTGGAGAAGAGGTCGTGTTGCTCTGGCTCTATCTATTTGGTGTGGAGAGGAGGTCGTGTTGCTCTGGCTCTATCTGTTTGGCGTGGAGAGGAGGTCGTGTTGCTCTGGCTCTGTCTGTTTGGCATGGAGGGGAGGTTGTGTTGCTCATGCTTTATCTGTTTGGCGTGGTGAGGAGGTTCTGAAAGAGATTGCAGAGATCTGAAAATTGGTCATAAATAGGTTTTCATTTAAAAAAAAAAAAAGGGTAATTAAAACAGCTGGGCATTTGTTTGTGTTTAAAACGTGATGTTTCATTCAGTTTTACAACATGTTAGAACGTGTTGCTTATAAATTTCCCTTTCACTTTTACAACATAGTAGGCGTAGTAGGCCCCTATTGACCCACATCTATGGTGCTTAGCGACTGATGTTTAATGGCCTGAGAACAGTCGAATCGGGCAATAGAAAATACATTTAAAAACACATTGACATTGTTTTTGACTACAAAAAGGGATGAAAAATGAGATTATTTGAACAATATACGGTATATATACCGTTGCAACATATAACAATATGTTACAAACCCATGCATTTTCTATGTAAAATCTGATTTGTAACTATACAGCTGTCAAATAAATGGAGTAAAAAGTACGAGCCTTTCTGAAACGTAGAGGAGTAAAGGTATAAAGTGGAACGTACTTGAGTCTATGTACTTTCTTATGTCTAAAAACATTATTTGGATGGCTTTTAGAAAGTTGCAACTGATGATTATAATACCTTGTTAAATGGTTAATAAATACTTTGTAAAGCATCTATAAACATTATTTAGATAGCTAGTTAATACTCTGTCAATTTATAAACTAATTATTTCATATCACACAAACTAATGGTAAAATAACAGAAATGATATCATTACTATTAATTAGTAAACATCATTAATTATCATTTCATTGTTTGTTAACAGTAAAATAACGATTAACTAAGTTCAATTAACTATGAATTTACCATTTATAAATGATGGTTATTATAGTGTTATATGTGTCTGTCCATCCCATCCATCAGCTCTGACCCTCTGAGCTCAGCAGCCCCGCTCTCCTCAGTACTCTCCTCAGTACTTTGTCCACATTGGGAATCAGTTTTTCTTGGAAGTCCCACAGTCGTTTGTCCTCATTGAGCTGCTGCAGCGTTAACGACCCCCGCAGAGCCACGCGGACATGAATGATCCGACAAACGTCCATTGGCACCTTGAACTTTTCTCCAAAAGTCTTGAGTACATCATGCACTGAAGTCTGCTCCACCAACCTGTGATGCACAAAGAAACAAATTAGTAAATTGCAATTCGTTGTCCCTACCTTTATTTTCCATGACAGTCTTTAAGGAAACTGTCCTTTCAACTGTGTTGTTCAGTTCCAAAGGATAACTGCGACTGGGACTCTAATATGTTGTATGTCACTTTACAAAAAGACCTGTAGCCAAATGTTTTGTAATTCAACCAAAACACAGAGTGTGGTTCCTGAATGAGTAACTTTTCAGTCTGATAAATCCAGCCTACCTTGGCCGAACTATCATCTTCTTCGCCATGAATATGTGTCTGTCGGGGTCCTCCCTGTAGATGTGCTCCAGAATATTAACGCCCGGCACCTTGTTCCACTGAGGCAGGTGAAACCTCCCACTTGGCTCAAAATGTTTCTTAGGGAAGAAATGGTTCTCAATGAGGAACACTCCTGTCTACAGCATGGAAGATGGAGAGAGAATGTAAATATTATAAATCAAATTATGATCCTAAAGTTTGGCTATTGATGGAACATTTGTCTTTCTCAAACGCACACTAAAAGTACCCTACATTTGGATGCTGCTGTTGGAGCATGTCCATCAGAGACATCAGGTTGTTGTGTTGGTACGGCATTATGATCTCGTCGATGTCGTTCAACAGGACGTAGCGTGAGCGGTCCATGGATCTGTAAATGCACTCATTAAGCGTGGCCAGCTGGCCAAAGTAGTGTACGTCCCCTCCATGCAGAGCGCCAGCCACGAGATGGATTCAGATGCTGGTCGATGGGCCAGGGGACCATCTCCACGAAGCCCTCCTGGATGTAGCTCTGCAGCAGGCGCTCCAGGTCTGGGCCGCAGCTGGTGTTATAGATCACCACCCTGTTCACACCCAGCAACCTGGAGCAAGGTGACGCAAAGGGTAAAATTCATTACATTTGGGACTGTCGCGTATTGACTATAACTGTGATATTTAAAAACTGAAATATTAACATCAGGTTAATAATACACATGATGATTTCATGTAAATCAGTGCTTTTTCCTTTAGGGACCCATTTTCTATCATTGAGTAAACTGACGACTCCTGACTAAGTAACATATTTTATGAGGAGATCGTGTTGCTCTGGCTCTATCTCTTTGGCGACGCCAGGAAGTTACTTGACATCCTCCTTGATCCACCTTCTCACATATGTTGACACTATATGTATTATTTTTTGTCACATGGATTGTCTATGTTGTATTTTCATTATGTTGTTACTCTGTATGCACGACATCTATTGTACGTCTGTCCGTCCTGGAAGAGGGATCCCTCCTCTGCCGCTCTCATGGATCTATTAAGAGAACTGGATACAGCGTTGGAGGCGGGGCCCCGTTCATTCCTATGAAAGTTGCTCAGTGGCACACGGAGCCAAAATGGCTCGAGTTCCGACGGGAGAAGTACCCGAATCTTCCGGCGATCGTTCACATCCATTGAGCCCATGGAGCAGGCTTGGGCTGGGTTAGTGTCCGATCGGTCACATGGCTCGGACAAGGGGTCACAGCCATCACAGTGTCGTCACGGCTTGCTAACTCCGCCTCCCAGCCCTCGCTCCAGCCTCGGTCTGGGTTTCATTCACATGAACACAGAAAGGGAAATAACCCTGGATTTAGCTTTAAGTGCATTTTACGGGCATTTTACGGGCTATTCAAGTGTTTCGTACTGGGGTGTTGATTCACCTAAAAAAAACAGGTGCTCTTCCGTCCCATTGGCCTTCTTCTACAACATGATGTCTGACATTATATAACATCTTTATAGAGGGCAAGTACATTTATAGCAAAGATTTGCATACCTTCCCTCCACACATATACAACTAATATAAGAAATGACAGTAACAGAGACACCTGTATAATGTGATGCAATCCAGTGGCGCTTCAACAGTACCTTTGCAAAGGTTACAATTTTTTTAAACAGTGTCAGAAAAAAGGTGATTCAGCTCATTTTTGACATTGTGGTTCGTGGTGTTGTTGCTGTACTGACCTGTACATCTCCAGGGTCTGTGCAAACTGAAGCACATTGTTGTAGTCTCCAAACAGGTTGGAGACGCAGACTGTGAAGTCAAACTGAAACTTTTTCTCCTCCTTCCCTTTGGTCTTCTGGTTTCTGATAGGAAGCCACGTCTGGTTAAATACATTTTCTCTGCCTGGTTGAGTCAGGAGAATGACATGTGTAGCGGTGCAGTTTTCAGGAATCTGACACATGACATCCGTAGTAGTGAAGGGAAACTCAAAGTTGTCAGAGTGTTGTAAAATTGTTGCTGGAGGTGTTGTACTTGATAAGTCACCTGCACAGCAGAAAAGACAGTAAAGGGGTTGGATGGAGTCTCTCCTAAATATACCAATGATGCGTATATCAAAGCCCTTCACTCTCTGGTCCACGTAGGCTGACACCAGTAAGTGCTTGGTATTGTTGAGGGGGGTGATGGTCCGCTCAGAGATCCGAAAGGAGGAAGTTTTCAGAGCCTCACGCGGCTTTGGGATGGCGCTGTACATCGTCCTGGGTATTCTCACATTGATAAAGAGGATGAAGATGAAGGTAACAATGAAGAGGAGGAAAAACTTCCCTTTGAAGTCTTTTGCCTTGTCCATCCAGCCACGGATGACACAGATTCCCAACCTGAGGCAGAATTAGGAATCACACTTCAGATGACACATTTGAGGAACAAAGAAAGCTCTTTAAGAAGAGGTGTGAATGTGAACAAGTTATATTTGAAACAATTGTTTAATCCTGCATGAATTCCTCTGAATACCAGAGCTAACAAAAGCCTTGTCATGTGCAAAATAGTCTTTGTTAACTGTAAGTTCCGTTGCATAAATGTGTTCATGATATATAATTAGTAATTGATCCCATAAGTTCATGCAATAAATAAATAAATAGATAATTCATATAATGTAAGATTAAAAATGTAAATATGATGTGAGTAAAATTATTTGTTTCATACAGTTCAAAATGTGTAACAGGTAGAAATGTTTCATTCAAAAGTACATTAGTCCACTGTGTTTTACGTTCCGCCCCGGGACCAATGTTCCCTGTGTAGTACCACTACGACGGAATTTGTTGAGGGACTGTAAACAATACAACGTGAGTGAAGGAGCAGATGCCTTTCGCGGGGCTCTGTAAAGTGTTTAAAGCTATGATTATCGACGTCTGAAGCTAAAAGCAGACAGTCAAAGAGACTTTCAAAAGGACTTTCATGGACTCAAGAACCTCTTTTCATGACAAGCCGCCAACGAGGTATTGTTGTTCTACATGTAAATGCACTTTAACTCATGTTCGCGCCGATTTGTATTTTCCTTTGTTCTCATGCTATGTCAAGTGTATTTTACCGATATGCTTGTGCTATGTTGATTCGTAGTTCTCACGGCGTGTGCATGGCGTGACTAAGAAGTGAAGCATCAGAGAAAAGATGTGTCCAAGCAATAAACGCCCGTATCAAAGAACCGACCTGTGTTTGTGTTGTTGTGAAGAGAGTTACATTAACTCTATTTCTATTTTTAACAGCACGTGAGTGTGTGATGTTTCACCAACACCTGTCTTCTTGATGCCAAGGTTAATTTGGCGAAATGTTCTGAAACAAAGAACTCCTTGATCTTCACTTATTCACTGACTTATTAGTTTATATTTATATAAGAGGACAGAAAATTAGAAACAAAGTATGATGCAGTCCAATAGGGCTTATTACAGGACTCTTGTATAGTGGTAACTTGTTTTGAGTCTTGAAATAACAACTAGGAGACATAAACTTAAACCCCTGTTCTAACACATGACTAACAACTGACACTTGTTGACCGAGCGCCAATAAAATCATACTATGTAATTAAACCGTTCATTTTATAAAACTGCTTTTCCTTGCCAGTAAGACTTGAAATGAAACGTTCAACCAAGTTAAGCTGGTTTACTAAATGGATTTCCACTGCAATGAGCTATTATATAACAAACATGACAGATGTAAGCATTTAAGAGAAAAAAGAAGATAATTTTTTTGTGACAACAGCGCCACCATGTTGCAGTACACTAGCCTGTGACGTCACCAGGTTGGTTAGTTCGGCTAAGTTACACAGATACAACGGTAAAGACCGTGAAAGACGGAGAGCTTTGGGCGTATGTTTTCTTAGCGACCCTGTCTTTGAACGGTATGAATGAGACAGCAGAGGAGGAGAGACAGGTGATCAGAGAGAGGAGAGGACAGGAGATGGAGAGACAGCCAGCTGCAGCTGGAGTGAGTGCCTGTCGGTGGGCTCTTTCAGTGCCACTAGCCAGCGCTGCAGTAACGTTACCGATCTCAGTTTCAGCATCAGTTTATGAAATGGACGGTTTTGTCCTTAGTTTTAACATTCACGGTCTCTACTGTTGTATCCGTGTAACTTAGCCGAGCCAACCAACCTGATAACATCACAGGCTAGAGTACTGCAACGTGGCGGCGCTCCTCTCACAAAAAGATGAAACGGATCTTCTTTTTTCTCTTAAATGCTTACATTTGTCAAACCAGCTTAACTTGGTTGAACTTTTCATTACCTCTTAAAAGGGCATCTCTCAGAACAGCTCAAGGTCTGGTATGGTTTCATGTTATCACAAGGGTGTAGAAACTTGTTTCACAACATTTAAGTTAAACTTGAGACAGATTTGTGTACCAGGTGAAACAAATGCTCTTTTTATGACTTGCACATCATTGTTCACTCAGGAACCTCAAACGTTTGCAAATTACAACTCAGAGAAATAGGAACTGGACCCAAATGCATACAGAAGAGGAGACAGCAGGATGATTTCACTAATTTATTAAAGAATATGACTTACATGCTGAAGGTCCACAGGTAGGCAGGTAATGGCAGTCAATCAACAGGTAGCAGGGAGGAAAACAGGGAAATCCACAAGACTGGTGGCAGAGAATAAACTAGTAATAACACATACTGGCACTACGTTAAGAGGAATGACTAAATCCACCTACCCGTCCGCCCGAAAGGTGTGTGTCTTTTCACTCTTTACAGTAGGGGAGACCGGGATTGGTTGGCACACTTTCCACTCTCTGCCGTATTTCTCTGATATCATGTTGTGCATTAGTGCCAAACAACTCTGTGATGGGATTGGTTGGCACAATGCACATAGATACAAAAAATTAAGCAACCAATAGAAACAATTTGAACATTTAATTCAAACAAGAACCAGAAAACATGAACATTTAACATATTTGCCCATTTTTAAAAGGTAGAAAGGAATGTCTAAGTACTTTTGCCGTACTAAGTATAGGGGAAGCATAAAAACAGGAGTCTTCAGTTGTCACCTCACGGGCATTTTGAGAAATTGCAGGAGTTTCATCCACTAATTTTCCTGCCTAGATTATATTTGTAAATGTCCTGCTGGTGAGGGTGTACACAAGTGTGTCCATCTTATCGTCTGTCCATCCGATGCATCAGTTCTTCCCCTCTGAAGTCAGCAGCCCCGCTCTCCTCAGCACCTTGCTCACACTGGGGACCAGCTTGTCTGTGAAGTCCCAGAGTCGGGCGTCCACTTGGAGCTGCTCCAGCGGCAGTTCTGTCGGGGTGCTGATTGGGGAGTGAATGATCCGACACACGTCTTGTGGAACCATGAACTTTTGTCCGAACATGCTGAGCACGTCGTGTACTGAGGTCTGCTGCACCATCCTGCAATGCTGCCACTGATTAAATATAATACTTTAAAACAGTTTCTCTCAAAACACCTGTAGTTCGTGGACCATATTGTGTGTGAGCCTTGAGGGAAAGCAAACAGGATTTCTCCTGGATTCACTAATAGTGTGAGAAGTCATCTTACCTTGGCCGAACTATCAGCTTGTGGGGGTGGTAGATGGTTCTGTCAACCTCCTCCTTGTAGATGCGCTCCAGGATATTAAAGCCTGGCACCCCTCTCCATTGAGGAAGGGGACCCCTTTTACTTTCATCAAAGGGTTTCTTGGGAAATATATGGTTCTCAATGAGGAACACACCCGTCTGCAGAATATGAGGATCGACGGGTGCAGCATGGAAGTTGGAAAGACAGTACAATATAAATCATAAATCATAAATAAGTTTCAGTAAAATGTTATGTCATTCATGAAACTCACGCCAAAAGTACCCTACATTTGGATGCTGCTGTTGGAGCACGTCCATCAGAGACATCAGGTTGTCGTGTTGGTATGGCATTATGATCTCGTCGATGTCGTTCAACAGGACGTAGCGTGAGCGGTCCATGGATCTGTAAATGCACTCATTAAGCGTGGCTAGCTGGCCAAAGTAGTGTACGTCCCCTCCATACTTGGAGAAGAGCCATCCCCGAGATGGATTCAGATGCTGGTCGATGGGCCAGGGGACCATCTCCACGAAGCCCTCCTGGATGTAGCTCTGCAGCAGGCGCTCCAGGTCTGGGCCGCAGCTGGTGTTATAGATCACCACCCTGTTCACACCCAGCAACCTGGAGCAAGGTGACACAAAGGGTAGAATTCATTACATTTAGGAGTGTGACAATATACCAGTATTGAGGGTAAATGATTGGTTCACCCAAGTTACAAAAGAACCCCAAAACATTTGATCTGACTAACCAACAGACCAACATTGCCATCCCCAGAGCTACTACACTAGCATGGCCTAAAAAAACAACAGCAACGCCTGTTTCCACAAATAGTGTCTGTTGCAGGTTTTTAAAGAGGACCTTTTATGCTTTAGTGCTGTTTTTGTGCAAAGTTATAAAGTCCAAAGTTCACTCCAAAGGGAGTTACTCTCCCCCACAGAAACACTGCTCCTGAACTGTCTGAAACACCTTGCTTGAAGCCCCGCCTTTTCTTCCGTAACGTGGTGATGTCACCAAGTAACACATTTGCATAATACCTGCTTAGTGGCTAGTTTGGCACACCCTCAAACAAAGCTAGTTAGAGCAGAGCTGGAGTGGAGTCCAAAGAGTTTGGTTCGGTTGACAGAGAAGACTGGGCTTTTTTTTGTGTGGGGGGGACAGAGCGTTTCAGACAGAGGGTGAAAAGAGGTGCTGGTATGAGAAATAAATGCGTCTTTTGAACATTAAAGCATGTAAACATGTTCTAGTAGAAACCCCAAAAACAAGTCTGCGCCTAAAATTGAGCATAATTGGTCCTCTTTAAATGTACTTTTTAATGCTGTAAGCGCCACAAACAATATCTTTTGTTTTATTGACTTAGGATTTGAAATAGTCATCTTTGGTTTTGTTCGTTCAAATTGTGTAGAGGCGGAAAATTGATAGATAATTGATAGATGGATAGCTCAAAACCAATATAAATAAAACTGAAACTAACTGGAGGGCAAGATACCACTATAAGTTTGTTTATGTGACATTCACAGCTCATTGTCTCTCAGACTCATGCACTATGCTATATGGGTATGTTATGTCAATTACAGCTAATTATGTGTTAGTTTGAATTAGTTCAAACTTGACTTTTTGAAAATATGACAGCCCTCCTCAGCAGCAACCATAACAGAGACACCTGTATAATGTGATGCAATCCAGTGGTACTGAAACAGTACACTTGCAAAAGTTACAGTTTTTTTTTTTAAAGTGTCAGAGAAAAGGTGATTCAGCTCATTTTTGACATTGTGGTTCGTGGTGTTGTTGCTGTACTGACCTGTACATCTCCAGGGTCTGTGCAAACTGAAGCACATTGTTGTAGTCTCCAAACAGGTTGGAGACGCAGACTGTGAAGTCAAACTGAAACTTTTTCTCCTCCTTCCCTTTGGTCTTCTGGTTTCTGATAGGAAGCCACGTCTGGTTAAATACATTTTCTCTGCCTGGTTGAGTCAGGAGAATGACATGTGTAGCGGTGCAGTTTTGAGGAATCTGACACATGACATCCGTAGTGACGAAGGGAAAACCAAAGTTGTCAGAGTGTTGTAAAATTGTTGTTGGAGGTGTTGTACTTGATAAGTCACCTGCACAGCAGAAAAGACAGTAAAGGGGTTGGATGGAGTCTCTCCTAAATATACCAATGATGCGTATATCAAAGCCCTTCACTCTCTGGTCCATGTAGGCTGACACCAGTAAGTGCTTGGTATTTTTGAGGGGGGTGATGGTCTGCTCAGAGATCCGAAAGGGGCAATTTTTCAGAGCATCACGCGGCTTTGGGGTGGCGCTGTACGTCATCCTGGGTATTCTCACAGTGATACAGAGGATGAAGATGGAGGTAACAATGAAGAGGAGGAAAAACTTCCCTTTGAAGTCCTTTGCCTTGTCCATCCAGCCACGGATGACACAGATTCTCAACCTGAAGCAGAATTAAGAATCACAGTTCAGATGACACATTTGAGGAACAAAGCAAACACACTGATGGCTCAAGCTGGGCTATGTCGTTACTGCAATATCCTTAACAACTGTTAATGTGGTCACTGCAGAGAGACCTGCAACTCCAAAGGCTGCCAACCTTTCTTTTAACTGTTTGTGCTGTTTCACCAGCACCCGTCTTCTTGATCCCAATGTTGATTTGGTCTCATGCTCTTCCGTCATGTCGACACTGATTTTCTGTTATACACAGAGTGTATAAAAATCACTTGTAAAATGTAATGCAATCCAAAAAATACAGCCTTACAATAAATCCTTTCCTTGTGAAGCTCATAATGTTCAGTTTTTGTTGCAAGAGAGATGTTGATTCAACTGTAACATTTCTGGTAATTTTGGGGGGGGGGGGGGTGTAAGGACCTAAAGAAGAGTTTACATTCTACATTCAAGCTGATTCTGATATTTACGCTAAATACTTGCTCACAACAACAATGCTAACATGCTGTTGCTGAGCTGGTTACAGTGTCTATTATGTTGTTCATCTTAATTTAGCGTTTAAAATTTGCTAATTGGTACTAAACCCAAAGCTGGACAGCTGGACTAATTAAAACTTTGACCTGTTGAGGGCGCTAGATGAAGAGTAGCGATGCACCGATGCCGGTTCAGATATCGGGCCAATATTGACTCAAATAGCTGGATCGGGTATCAGTGACAATGGAGCTGATCTATTCAATTCATTTCTGTTTATATACGATATACATTTTATACTTGAAATTGAATTCCTGTTTAAGTTTTAACCAATTTGTTGCTGCATTAAAAAAGGTTTACATTTCAACTGTAATTCTGGTTGATTTTGACCAGTGTACACACTTTTTTACCAAGATGCTGGTGTATGATTTATTATTTTAATAATAAATAACAATTCAGTATATATATATATATATATATATATATGTATTTATTTGTTAGGAAAACAATATTTAAGTCCAGCCTGATGTTGCCTTACACATAAAAGAATGATCCCAGTCACTTCCACACAGTGAGGCATACAGGTTATTAACTAGACACTGGTATCGGATGGTAGTCAGTATCGGCCGATACCCAAAGCCCAGTTATCGCTATAGGTATCGGGACTGAAAAAGTTGGATAGGTGCATCCCTAATGAAGAGTAGGGATGGGTCATGATTTAAAATTTTTAGAATAGTCATTCATCTATAAAAAAAAATCTAATAGTTTATGCAACTATCGTCTTGTCTTAAAAAAATATATTTCCCTTGTTTTTACCATCGCAGGCGTCGCATGGTAGCCTAGTAACATTACTAAAATGTGTGTAGCACGTTCAGTTCGGCTCTTAGATCAGCTGTTTGAGCGGTGGAACATTGTAAAACACACTTCATTGAAACCTGACAGAAACAACATAAAACTCACCACTTGGTTAGTCTTTGTCTCCAACAATAAAAATATAAATAAAAATAATTATGGTGAGGCTGGCACTCAGCTGCTTTACTGGATTATTAATGAGATATAATAAGTACACCAAATAGCTTGCTGAGGTCACGTATCTAGTCTAGTATCTAGCTTGTTTAAAGGCTAAAGCCTGGTCTGGCATACTGCAAAATAAATCGCTTTACCTGTTTCATACTGAATACTACTGAGGAACGCAGTATGTATTGTATACTGCATACCACGTTCATCAGTAGTATGTAGTAGGCGGTTTTGAATACAGCCAAATAGAGAGTGAGGAAGATGTCAATAAACACAAACTGCACAGCTCTGATCGTCCAATAAAGTGAAATCACCTGTGTGTGTACCGTGGGTGTGTGGAACCTTAAAAGTAAAACATACTGTAAACAGACGGATAAGGTGACCTAATCTCCCCCAACAGCCGCATTGTGTTGAAGAGGAACTGCAACTACTTTACCAACAGTGATTTTTAACGATGTTGCAACTAGGGATGCTAATTTCTAAAAATGTTCTTAACCGATAACCGACCCTCGTTAACCGATTATTAACCGTTAACTGACAAGATTTGTGCCTCGCATGCAGCGGTGCGCCAGGTGCAGTGTATGCAGTGTGTGTGGCGTTATAGCTGTGAACGCAAGTGTAGCAGACAGTGTGTGTACACTTTGTTTGTCGGTGAATAAATGCTACGAGGCAACAACTCCTCCGCTCAAGCGAGTTCAAGACCCGAGCCAACTTCCTGTATCTGTAACTCCGGCTCAGACTCCAGGCTCTTAAGGTGGACCAGCTTTTCCCCTTAAAGTTACGAGTTTTTCTAAGCTTTTAAATTCATTATTAACATTTCTTTTAACCGTTTTAACCGATAGCGTTAATCTTAATCTTAATGCTTAATTTGTAGTTCAATTTGGAGGACTTCTTTGTTTAAATTCCTCTAATCCTAATAAATATTTAAATAGATATTATCCTATAAATACTACATTAATGCTATCACACAAGTACTGGTTTCTTAAAATCTGTATGTCTTATTTTTCCATCTTTATTTTTTTTTCCAGACCCCCTCCTTTGGGTTAGAAATCCTCCCTGTTTTTGAGGTCTCAAAGTTGGCAAGTATTCTCATATACAGTAGCTAATGATAAAGGCGTAGGTCGGGTTCCAGAAGTGGGAGACACACAATGTAAATGATATAAATGCAGTATATACTGTATATATATGATGATATTGGTTATCATATTTTCTATAATAATGGTAGTGCAGCAGGTGGTGCAATATTCGATTCAATTCAATACAACTTTTTTTTTTTATCCACGAAGGTCATTTGATTTTGGGCATGTAAAAACAGAAAGGAAACAGACATATTTACAGACATGTACAAACAGAGGAGCTGTTTTTGGCTATGCAAAACAATGCGAATGAAATGCTATGAACACCTCTGTTGTATTGTTAATACACTAAACCTACTTGTTTGGTTTCCTTGAGTACATAAGGTTGTTTGCTGCACAGTATTTCCATCAGACTTGCTAATAACCTTGACCAAACAGGTAGGGCAGCCTGTGTGGTGATATTTCCTTAAATGGCAAATTGTACTGAACTTATTGTAATACCATATAAAGTCATCTTGCTCTTGTCCTTTCTGCTACTGTGAAGTGCTTTTTCTTATTACCCTAAACTGTGGCCAAGGAATTAGAAAAAGTTTTCTTTTTCTGTCACCTTTACCTTCTCCTTTGTGCCTAAAGCCTTACTGTTTATTTTCTATTGTACTACTGTACAGAGGTGTATTGTCGCTCCACTTGTTTCCTATAGATCTTATCCTGCTAAGCTCTGCAGACGTTGGAGCCTTTCCCAAACGTGTTGGGCAAGAGGGAAGGGTAAACCCTTGACTGGTGCCTGGCTATCACAGATAAGACATGGCAAAGCAAACACATTCACACTCACGCCGACTGGTATTTAAAACTGAGTGGGGAAACCAACCAAAAAGGACTAAACAGGCTGCATGACAGGTTCAAAACAAGACTTTGTTTTGCTTGTACCACCAATTAAAACCAATCAGAAAATGCCAATAATCTCATTTAAGTATGCTTTAAACAGCTGATTTATAGGGATTGCAGGGCCAGCTTAAGGCATAGGCCATATAGGCGGTCGCCTAGGGTGCCACCTCTAAAAAAAAGATTAATAATAAAAAAATAACAATATCCTCAATGTAATAAAACGTGGGACTTTCTCAGATAATATTATGATCCTTTAGTTTGATGTTATAACCACCAGTTTTAATTATTTCAACTACTTTTCTGAGAAATTATATTTCAGTTTGGTAGACGGAACTTTTTTTTTTATCAAAGGATCCGATATTAGTTAAATATTAAGCTCTTTATCTTTTGCATTGACTATTTAACTGGGACAGTTTCATGCTTATCAAAGTCAAACAAATGCTCCAATGATGAGTCACATAACGTTATCTGTGGGGGAAGATACAAGGCACTCCACCTACTTCGCAACTCTATTGTCTTTGTATCATATACATACACAGCTCTCTACCTATTTTAAACTGTGACTGTGCTGGTGTAACAATGATTTAATCACATCCAGTTACCCATATTATCTTTGACATTATCTTGTTCTCCACATGCTGCTACCTGTGGCCGCTTTTCCCCCACACCTTTTTTCAATATCAATGATCGCACATGCCAAACCCTGCATGATAAGTAAATTCTCCTTCTCGTGAGGAAATTATAGAGACGTGTAGCCACAAGCAAATGGTGAAATCAGCTTCAAGCTACTCTTTGTCTCTCATCCACTTCCACTCTCTAAACAGAAGCACAGTGCTGTGGAAACACAGCAAAGGCTTAACTGTGATGCAGATCTTCATTCACATTCCTCACACATTCTCTTTAAACAGAGCGTCATATAACAAACAAAAACCACATCCTGTAACTGACCCATTTCAAGCTTTTTTAGAGCTGGAGTTAAGAAGTTAAACAGGTCATAATTCTGGATAACTCGAGTAATTCGGACAACTACGGTTCTCTATTCCCATCCCTGGCGTATTACCTGCCTGCCAAAGTGGATGTCCTGATGATTTAATCCGCCACTGCCAACAATTTACATGCATTTGGCGGCTTGCGGGTACAACTATGACACTTCCTCTTTATCTTAACAATACAGCAGCAAAAGAGCTTTCCTTTCTCTGAACCAACAAGCTGCGTGATCATAAACCACAAGTTAACTGCCATGTTTCCATGCAACAAATAGCAACCAGTCATTAAAGTGTTAACACTATAGGGAGCATACACACTGACAAAGTCTATGAAAAATTAATTATTGTGGTGTCACAGTGGTGTTCTTTAAGTATTAATGTAGACTGTGGACAGTTGTAGTATCAGTGATAGCATGCTTAGGTACACATATTTGAGAAAGATACAAATATAACAGAATACTATAAAAAAAATATATATAACAAAGTACATTTACTCAAATACAGTACTTAAGTAGAATTTTGAGGCACTATTTTATGCTACTTTATTTATCTACTCCACTAACTAAACCAAATCAGGTCAAAGAACAGCAATATACAGAGCAATGCAAGAATGGAATTCACTCCCAAATCATATTACACAACAAAATGATAAATATGGTTTTAAAAAAAACACTAAAAGAGCATTTTCTTTGTGTTTTTGTTATTTAAACTGTGTCAGTTGTTATTGTTTTATTTACAGTTGGACGTGTATTAGTGTGAATGTGTATTTTTGTATTGTCACCATGTAAACTATGTGGACCCTGCAGGAAGAATAGCTGATGCTAAGCAAAAGCTAATGGGGATCTAAATACACACAAAAAAAGAAACTTACATTTCAGAGAGTATTGTACCCATTGTATTGTAGTACAGTACCTTGACTACCAATGGCAACATTAAAGTACCGCTTAAACATTAATCCAATTATATTAAAAGTATAACACTGACAGCAGCCACTCATTATGAGCACTTCCACCTTTTGATACTTTTAAGTACATTATGTTGCTATAACTTCTGTACTTTCACTTCAGTAAACTTTTGCACGACAGCTTCAGATGGTGCAAAATGCAGCTGCTAGAGTTCTTACAAAAACCAAGACACATTTCTGAAAGATACAAATATAACAGAATACTATAAAAGAAAATATATATATATATATATATATACTGTATAACAAAGTACATTTACTAAAATACAGTACTTAAGTAGAACTTTGAGGCACTATTTTATGCTACTTTATTTATCTACTCCACTAACTACAAACTACAACATTAAAGTATAACACTGACAGCAGCCACTCTGCATTATGAGTACTTCCCCCTTTTGATACATTATGTTGCTATAACTTCTGTACTTTTACCTCAATAAACTTTTGCACGACTTGTAACTTTTCATACTGTGGTGTTGCCTACTTTTACTAGTATTTGGATACTCCTTGCATACACTGACAGTAGACTTTAAAAACACACTTTTTGGCAGGAAATTAAGGCACAAGAGGGGAGATAATGTTAGGATTAAGTAGACTAGGTATCATTAAACTCAACGATTCTAAAGTGGGATGTTAAAAGCAGTGACGACAGAACAACACGCGACAGAGTGATTCAGCAAAACTACATGTTATAATATGATATTTATAATTAGCGTTATATGTTAGGAGTATAAAAATACTACACAATAAATCCACTATATGACAGGAAGCCTAGTTTCCGTTAGTCGAGAGGAAGATAATACCCGAA